>NW_015150914.1:677095-678405 GCF_000732505.1 Cyprinodon variegatus | reverse complement strand
TTACGATATTACAGCTTTCATTGATTTATTTCAAACTTGAAACTTTGTTTAGTATGTAAGGTGTAAAAAAAAATAAAAAAATTAACCGATTAATCGAATCAAATCGAATCGCATCGTGGTGTATTCTTGAGTATCGAAAATAATCGAATCGTTGGGTCAGGAAATCGTTACTGAATCGAATCGCCATGATGGATGTGATTTACACCCCTTTGAGATACCCTCAAGGGGATTTTTAATTACTAACCAATAAAGAAAGAATACCTTCGATTCACATTAAAGAGATCAGTATAGGCACCAATTATGGGGTGGGGGGGGTGGTTGGACCTTATGGAGAAAAATTTTGTTTTTCTGACCTTTTTTTCCTGCTTCAGAAGAAGTCCGGCTCTGAGGTAAGTCATAAAAGTGAGAGATTAATGTAAATCTCAGAGAACAGTGTCTGATTTACTTGAAGAAAATAAAATAGTGTTCATTTATGTCTTGCGTTTGCTGCATGTGTCGATGTGTATGTTTGTTAGCTTATCACTCTCCACTATGCAAGAAAAACTGTCTCATTGGAATCTGCCTGTTTTTGTACACCAAATTTTAAACACAGAATTTTTTTATTCATTGAATTCCTTAAACAGAATTTTTAAGTTGTAAAAATTTTCCTGAAAAACAAACAAACATTCAGCTGCAAAAAATTTGCCTGCAAATGTGTTAAACTTTTGGTGAACTGAAGCCAAAACAACACTTTGCTTCTGAGTAAATGAGGCTAAATGAGGAGTTTTTCTTGTTAAATCAATATGATTACAAAACATCAGGTAGCTAATAACAGACAGCCATTAGAGTTTTCCATCTAATGGGACTGGGTGAAATAACTGAGCCGATCACAGCTAGTGCGGCACCCCCGTCAGCCAAGACTTTTGGTTTGATCCGGAAGAAGCGGCCGGCGGCAAACTTTTTTTTTTTTTTCTGACCAAATGAGCTGATTTCATTGGCTAGAAGCTGCTCGACTGCATCAAGTGTAGATTGCTTTGGCTTGAGTTCACCAAAAGGTCAAAACATTGGCAGGCTAATTTTTTGCAGGGGAATTTTTTCAAGCGGAATTTTCACCAGATAATAAATTTCAGTGTATGGAATTCAATGTGTAAAAAAAAAAAATCTGTGTTTAAAATTCATTGTACAAAACAAGGCAGACTCCAATGAGATTGTTTTTCTACCATAGGTCCTCTGAGGTAAGTGGAAGGTTTCTGATTGGTCCCTCAAATGTTCTCCAACATACGGAAGAGGATTAGGGCCACTGGAAAAAAAGAAAAAAGTTAACTGATTTT
>NW_015150914.1:674680-676467 GCF_000732505.1 Cyprinodon variegatus | reverse complement strand
TACACGATATAAAGGTTCCACAGCTTTGAATATTAAGGTGACATGGGATTTCTCCAATTAATGACAAAAACAAGCATAAAACTAGATCTGAAAGCATTTTGTTCTCTTTGAAAAAATAAATAAATAACAGAAATACCCAATACTAACATTTCAGATGACAAACGTAGCATTCATGCTGTTTCAGACCTATATTTTTGTGTGGCAGAAGAGAAAGTTATGTTGATGCAAGTCATCATCAAATACGCCTCATTGCAATAAAGATAAAGAACAGCTCAACCCTTTTAATGCACGCATTATGCAGGAGCGGAAATGATTCATTTAGACAGCATAGATGAGTTCATATGTGTATAATTTATCAACAAGGGCTTCATAAAAATCTAGCCTGTCTTCACAAATGTATCTCTCTCCTGTTTTCTTTCTGCTGGCTTCCTGTAAGCAGAAGAAGTCTTGATGCTTGATTTTTCTTTTCCTCTTTTGTTCAGCGTTATTTTTTTCACCCTTAGATCCACGGACCATATGGATGATTTACTGGGTTTATGCTCTGAGGGGATCTGGTATTTCAGAAACATTCAGTGTTTTCAGTAGGTTTTTAAACTTTGAGTTTGTTTAGTTCAGTTTTTCCTCTTTTCTTCATAGTTTTTTATGGTTGAAATGTATTTTTTTGTTTTGATTTTCTATTTATATCTCAGTTTGAATTGTGCAGTACATTTTAAGACTCGATTCAAATGGATTTGGATTTGCATGGATTTTACCATTTGTTTTGTCTCTTTCTCTTCTTGAAAGATTCAGCATTTATTTTATTTGTAAATTTGCTTGCAATACAGATTTGATTCCTTTGACCCTCGCTGTAAAATAAGCCTGCTGAGAATAAATATGATCACAATAACAAACATATTGTTATTTTAAGGAAACAAAAGTTGCTTTTTATATTATTTTAATAATTCCTAATTCTTTTTATTGTAAGCAGGAGGGGATTTACCATTAGGCAATCCTGGCAGTTGCCTAGAGCCCCAAGTTCCCGGGGGCCCATAAAACTGTTTACATGTATAGTTAATAAAACTAAGACAACCTTATTTGTGGACAATAATTATGCAAAATATTCAGAGGAATTTAACAGTCTATTAATCTGAGCTTTCAGCGGGTTGATGATTCTGATCAATCATTAGAACAAAATCTGCTTTAACTTTGGAAAGTAACTGAAATCCAGCTTTTATTGCCAAGAATTCCTTATTTTTTTCCCAACTGACCCCAAACCAGTTGAATGGATTATTTTCTATTAATAAGGAAAATGTGTAAAATCCCTTCAAAGGATAATGTTTTTGATCCATATTCTCACCTCTAAAGCTGATGCCAAACTCAGCTCCATCCTAATGTCGCCTATCATCAGCAGCAGGGGGGGTGGGATTTACCTTTAGGCAATACTAGGCAGTTGCCTAGGGCCCCAAGTTCCTGGGGGCCCCACAAAACTCTGTTTCCATGTATGGTTAATACAACTATTTCTTATTTGTGTACATTAATTATGTTTTTGATAAAAATCCTTTGGCTAAAATGCCATCAGAACGCTGATAATATTAAGTGTGTCTCAGCCCCCCCCCTGTTATCTATCTGTATGTTAGGATAATTATCATTGATGATATGTGAGTTTATTACACCTTAATATTAGCTGCCTTTTGTGTGTCAGAACTGATGTTTCCCTAGTAGTTAATCTAATTAGGCCAGTTCCTCAGTCCGGCTATAAACAGTTATCATCTTCATTCTGATTGTGGCAAAGGTTTGTGAATAGAATG
>NW_015150914.1:671906-673059 GCF_000732505.1 Cyprinodon variegatus | reverse complement strand
CTGACTGGATGATCTGGTGAACTGGAAAGTGACCTGAGATGACATGATGTGAATTGGAGCTATAGAAATAAACTGAATTTAAAATTCAAATACATTTACATTTTTAAACCAGAATGATTTGATATTTAAATATGATTTTCCTTCAACTTTAAAGAGTTTGTCCCAAGCAGTGTTAATTTCGTCAGCTTTTTTTTTTATTTAGTCTTAATCTAAATGACGAAAATCAATTTTAGTCTTAGTCAAATTTTAGTCATTTTTTTTCATTTTCGTAATTCTTTTTCATTTTTGTCATTTTAGTCAACACTGTACATAATAAAACTTCTCCACACACTGCTCCTCTTTTTCTCTATTTTATTTACCGTATATCACACTGTGCAGAATGGAACTTCACACACTGATTCTCTTTCTTACATTTATCCCTCTGCACACATTGAACCTTCAGTCGGCTTGTTTCATCATATCCATAAAGTCTTCATCCTCACTGGTCCCTGCAGGCAGGCAGAACGCCCAATCCACTTTACCACTGAGTTCTCCAGGGCTTTCTGCTCTTTGGAGTCAGGGGTGGGGGGGCATCTCTGCAGCAGACTTCCCTTCCTCCCCAACCTCTGATCTGGCTGTGGTGTCACTGGGTCAGGAATCTATTTAGGAAGGAAGAAATTGAAATGATTAATATCCAGAGTATCAGTAGAAGATCTTTCTTCTATGAAGAGAGACAGACAGATACAGGAACAGGAAGGCACACACACACACAGCCACATGCATGTGCGCCTGCGTACATATATATACATACAGATACATTCGCCCGTACGCGCACTAACACACCCGTTCCTGCTACTACAGGCCCAGCCGTTCCTTACCTTCTTCCATATGGCAGCATGTTTGCTCCTCAGATGTCGCTGAGATTCTCTCTGTTCTTCGCCGCCATGTTGAAGCTTCAGACTCTTTGGTGGCGTCCTTACTGCGGTGTTTTCCTTCACATTGTAAATGAAATGGCTCCGTACATCCAGGCGTTGTTTAACAAACAGCACACCGGTATCCAGTGTTGGGAAAGTTCTCTTTCTACGTGAACTAGTTCAAAGTTCAGTTCACACATTTTAAAATGAACTAGTTCAGTTCATAATTCAAAACCAAAAAATTAACTAGTTCATAGTTC
>NW_015150914.1:668592-671240 GCF_000732505.1 Cyprinodon variegatus | reverse complement strand
TACGTTCAGTTCACGTTCGCCCAAAATATGAACGAGTTCATGAACTTTAGTTCAATGAACGCGTTCAGGCACAACACTGCCGGTATCTGCAATGACTGCGAAGTTGAGCTATGCTGCTACTGACTGAGAGCTGCAGGGCGCTGAGGGACAGGCGCCATGTGGGGACAAACAGCGGAACAACGCGTAATCATCTATGAAGCTAAAGAAACACTTTTATTAACAATTACAAATTTATCATAAATAATTATGTTTCTTAATGACCATTCATCAATGGATCGTACATTTCGTCTGTCTTTGTCTCGTTGACGAAAATCATTTTTATTTTCATCATATTTTTATTTTCTGGAAACAATTTTTGTTCGTTATCGTCTCGTCATCGTCACAGGAAAAAGTGGCGTTGATGAAATATTTTCGTCATCGTCATGGTTGACGAAATTAACACTGGTCCTGAGTGATCTCCTTTTCAGGAAAAAAAAAACAGAGAGAGAATGCTTCAAGGGCCTGCCTTTAACTAAATTTATTTATACAAAATGTGGAATGAGTCTGTTTTATGTGTCATCTTCTAAATTCAGAGGGCCCCCTCCCTGTTTTTGCCTAGGGCCCCAAATTTCCTAAATCCGCCCCTGGAGTCAGCACTGAGGCAACAAGTTAAAGGCAGAGTGATGGGCCCCCAGAGGAAGAGCCNTTTGCCTAGGGCCCCAAATTTCCTAAATCCGCCCCTGGAGTCAGCACTGAGGCAACAAGTTAAAGGCAGAGTGATGGGCCCCCAGAGGAAGAGCCACAGCAGTTCATCTGGTTCCCACAGAAAGCTGGAGCTCCCCCTCCATAGCAGCAGCTGTACCTCTCTGCTGCAGGCAGCAACCTCCCCAGGCAGCAGCAACCTCCCCAGGCAGCAGCAGCAGGGGGACCATGTTCAGAGCCAGAGGACGGCCTGCCCTCCATTCCTCGTCAGTGAAATCCTTCCTCATTAAAAATAAAAGCACTTCCTCCCCTGCAGCTGCTGCTGTTGCTGCGTTCAGATGAAATCCCTCCTCATCCTGGCAACGAGCTGCATCAGGTCCGATCGAACAGATTGTGGTCTCTCTAATCTGTTGAGCAACACTAAAAGGCGGATATGAGCGCTGAGCGCGGAAAGAGGAGGCGATAGGAGCAGGACTGAGCGAGGCGCGGCGCTTTGGCAGGATATTCGGACTGGCCTGGGCAGATTGCTTCTCCACCACTTTTCATTTTCAGGGATCGAGATCACGTCACAGAGAAGAGTCCGAGTTGATAAGTTGGAAAGGAGTAATGGTGAAGCTTTGTCGGTGCGGTTTCCCTGCAGGTATGGAGAGGATCGATGGGAGCGCGCACTGACGCGCACATTCCAGCTGCTGCTTTCTGCTGCCTCTCACATGCAGTCACGGATCTTTATCTCTCTCCTCTCTCCCGGGGGGGACAGGAGAACATCAGCAGCTGGAGGGCAGGAGCTCCTGAGATGTCCATCCATCACGGCACGCTGCTCTTCCTGGGCCTCCTGCTGATGATCTCCGGGGCAATCATGGTGTTCTGCCTTGGAACGGTTCATGCAACCATCCCCCTGTTTGTGCTCGGGGTATTTCTGGGCACGGGGGGAATAACCCTGGTGGTGGCGGGAGTTTGCATGGCTAAGAAGAATTTCCAGGTGGGAGTTCCTGGACACTTTCTGCTGCACCCCCCTACAGGCACACGGTTCAGCCCCCAGCAGGCCCTGGCCATACAAAGGTAAACCTCTGATAGGACAGGTAGAGCCAGTGTCTGACTGCCATTGGTGGTGGGATCTAGTTATTCCCAACTAAAGAATTTAGGGGGAAAACTTTGATTTTTTATTTTTTTTTTATTCTCTCTATATAAAAAAACAAACAAAAACAGCAACTATGTTGCTCAACTTAGAAAATGTTTAACAACAAGGCTTAGGGACAGACTTGAATAATGCGAATGCAAAATCTACAGAGGAATTTAACAGTCTATTAATCTGAGCTTTCAGCAGGTTGATGATTCTGATCAATCATTAGAACAAAATCTGCTTTTACTTTGGAAAGTAACTGAAATCCAGCTTTTATTGCCAAGAATTCCTTTTTTCCCCCAACTGACCCCAAACCAGTTGAATAGATTAGTTTCTTTTAATAAGGAAAATGTGCAAAAGCCCTTCAAAGGATAATATTTTTGATCTCAGCTCCATGCTAATGTCACCTATCATCAGCAGCAGGAGGGATTTACCTTTAGGCAATACTAGGCAGATGCCCCAAGTTCCTGGGGGCCACAAAACTCTGTTTACATGTATGGTTAATACAACTATTATTTGTGCACATTAATTATGTTTTTAAAATGCCATCAGAACGCTGATAATATTAAGTGTGTCTCATTTGCTGCACATGTTCAGAAAGGTCCAAACAGACAGCAGCAAACCATTTGAAAACAAACCATGCAAAGAGCAGTGTTGCCAACTTAGCGCTTTAGTCGCTATATTTAGCCACTTTTCAGACCCCTCTAGCACTTTGATTTCTAAAAAGCTCCTAGCGCCACATTGGAAAAATTATCTAGAAATAAGTAAACATTCCTTAAATTAAGAGTATTTCCCATTAATTTGAGAAGGTAAATGAAATAGTTTGCCAATGGAATGAGTGTTTTTA
>NW_015150914.1:664948-668249 GCF_000732505.1 Cyprinodon variegatus | reverse complement strand
TTCAGAGGGCCCCCTGCCTGTCTCTGCTTAGGGCCCCACATTTCCTAAATCCGCCTCTGATCAGCAGTTATGCAGAATGTTCAGCCTTAGATCACAGTTTGCATTTATTGGCCTGGTGATGAAACCGTCTCAATTAATTGCAGTGAAACGCTCACATTAACCGAATTGTTTTTTTCTTCTTTTTTTTGTTCCTCTTTGTCACACTTGCATTCTAATATCAGATAAAGATAACCCAGGCCAATATAAAATGTATTTTTTTAATATTAAAAACAACCTTGGTCTATGTAAAAAAAAAAATAAGTTGTGCTTCTCTGTGATAAATCATGAATGAACTTTTTGAGGCAACAAGTAGTATGTATAGATTAAATAAACTCAGAAAGTAATAAATCTGGACTGAGTTACAAAACTGTTTTAGAGGGCTGTGGAATACAGGAAACCACGATGACAGACATTATCCATTATTAAAAAAAAAGAAAATAAAACCACACAAAAAAAATAATACGTGAAGGATGGTGGTTCTGCTGAAGTAGCATGACTACAGGAACAACTTTAACGGCTTTTCTTACCTGAGTTGAGAGTTTATGATTCAGCTGTAAGAAAGAAAGGCACACGCAATGCTGACTGAACACAACATAAAAGATCGACTCATGTTCGCCAAACAAATCACCATCAAATAACCTTTTAGGAAATATTCTATGGACTAATGGAGCAAAATATAACTTTGTTTGCAAGATGTTAGCTCCAGGATTTCCTACGTTTTACCCACAGTCAAACATGGTGGTGTTAGAGCAAAGGTTGCAGGTTGTCTGAAGGACCAGAGTAACCTGCAGTAACTGCATGAAATCTGGCCTCTGGGAGGAACAATAATCTAATGAGCATGGAAGCAAATCCATCTCTGAAGGACTCAAAAAGTACAAACGTTAAGGATTTTAAGTGGCCTAATCAAAGTAGAAGATTTAAAGATTCTCAGGAATAATCCCAGGTGGGCCTTTTGTGATTAAAACCCCTTAAGTGTGTAAATTAAAACAGTTTTTAAACAGGATCGTTTCTCCTCCACACAGATGCAGCTGATTTATCACAACAAGTGCCTCCTTTAATAGCAGAGATCTTGTCTGGGGAGGATACAAGTAGTTCTTATGTTAAAAGGAAATACTTTTAAAAATGGTGCCATGTTAACCCTAGGGCAAAAAATGATTAAAAAAAGAACATGAAATCTGTAAGGGGCAGTTTTTTCACTACACTGTTAGTCTCTGTAGAGTATTGATTGGAATGTGATAATATAAGAAGATGCAAAATGTAAGGATGTTCAATCCTGAGGGCTTAAAATGTGCGAATCGCTTAAAACGATGGCAGCCGCTGTGATGTGGCCTAAAGACAGGAAGCCCCTGGCACAGAGAACAATGGGCTCTGCAGATCAACCAACTGGGCTGCGTTTCTATTTCCTTCACTTGTTTAGGGAGAATCAGCAGAGATTTCTGAGAGCGATCACAGGTTACAGCAGACAGCATGGCAAAAAAATAAATATATAAAAATCAGGAAAACAGGCAGACGATGGAAAATAACTGCTTGTAGATCAACCTGTCAGGTTATGCAGCAGCAGTCCAGAGAGGCGGTCTAATAACATCATTAATAAATCAACTTGTTTATACAAAGTAGTTAAGATGTGAGAAATATCCTGTTGTAAATGTCTATTAAAGCTGCTCCCATATAAAGAGTTCATTATGTAGAGGATGAAGAACATGATGTCCCTGTGTCGGTCAGCCTGTTGGTGCTGAGGTGAAGCATGGCGGCTCCAGACCGTCAGCAGACAACACTGCAACACTGTAGGACCACTGTAGCTTTATGGCTAAATTTAACACAGATAAAAACTTTGTAATCTTTATTCGCACAAAGGCCTTCACTAAATGGTCACATTTGCATATTTTTGAACATAATAAAAACCTTTACTGTGAAAAGCTTCACATATCTGATAACTGACTTTGCTATTGGAGGCTGATATCCTCTATCCTCAGTAAGGCGATTGCTTTAATTAGTATTATCTTTTATAGAGTTTTTAAATATCTATTTATAAATATCCATGTGGGTTCAGACTGGTCAGAAACCTGTTTAGAAGTGACCATAGAAACAAGTGATCGTTGACTGTAGCGAACAATATGCAACTTAATTAGATAAATGTATGTAAAGAAATATCTGTAAAATGCAATAAAATACATAAAGATAAATGCAAAGAAATCAAAGAAATATATTTATTTTTACAATCAATATTCATTACTCACAGACTAACGCGTTATGAGTCACATTACAGTATTAAGTATTTCAATGTTAAATTGAGTAAATAAGCAAAGCTTAAAAAGGAAATCTAATGACTTTAATCAGATGTATAATAAGTTAGGCTTAGTGCTACCTAAAACATGCCTATTACTGTGCTTTTGATAATAATTGATAGGACTTGAATATGGAATATAAAAGTGTGATGTCCTGATAATGACACTGTAACTAATGATGTAATGAACGTGTTTAATGCGTCTTTCTCTCTGTGTGGACGGTCTGGCTGTGAGTGAAGCAGAGTTTAGTTGGTGTGATCACTGAATGGATACATTCATGACTCAATTATACTCATTTTTGTTTCCACTTATCTGTTTGCTTGATGTCGGTTTCATTATGATGTGTTTTCAGAGGCAAATCATACGAATAAAAATGTCTTATAAAGTCTATAAACCAAAGCTTTTTCTGACAGCCCCGCAGTGCCTCCACGAGGCCACTAGGGGTCAGGCCAGACAGGTTCCGATGCCCAGAAACAACCAAAGTCAGGCACGCCCAAAGTTGGTCCCCCCTGTCCTGCAGGTTTTTTTTTAAAGTTAATTGATGTTTATCTGCTTTTGCACAGATGATTCTGATGTTTGCAGTTCAGCCTGTTAATCAGCTATCAATGAAAATCAGCTGCGCTGAGCAGAAAACCTCTAAACCTGCAGGACAGACGCCCTCCAGGACCGACTTTGGGCATGCCTGATCTAAGTTCACTTGATGCACCTTGCTCTTTGCCTGGGTCTGGTTGGGTTATCTCTGAATGAGCCATATTGAGACTTAACCTGTGGCTCTAAACGTCTCATTCCTCAGCTCAGCTCCTGGCAACATCTGTTGCCCGAACCTAAAGGTTGTCCCCCAAAGAAGAACCAGCTGTTTTCTGGATGTTCCGGGGTTCTGTTCTCCGAAATTCACAACCAAATTGTGACCATGCTGGTTTCCCATCACTGCTGCGCAAAAATATGTTCACTTGTTCATTAAAAGGTCCCCTTTTTTC
>NW_015150914.1:653574-664301 GCF_000732505.1 Cyprinodon variegatus | reverse complement strand
ATAAACTGAATAGAAATGAATTGAATGGAATGTGCCTAAAAGTCAGGTTTTAGTTAAAAGTTTCTGGTTTTAAAGGGAATTGTAACAAACAAAAGCAAGAAAAAAATATAATGGGGAATATAATGTATTGTTCTTAATGTTTCCTTTTAAAGATTTCAATTTTTCTGTATTTCTTCCATATGAATCAACAAGCTGACCAAATCATACTAATTATTAAATGGCCCATAGTGTCCATAGTTTGGACACCACTGTTTTCTAATGTACTTTGAATATTCTTAAAAATGTAGTTCTTATAGCGTCTTTTACTCTTTTTCACCAGGAGGTTAGATCGAATCCGACGGGAGATTTCAACCGACGCTGTCAGTACGACACCGGAGCCCGAACCCTCCCTGCCATCCACCCCGCCTCCCTGGACCATGGAGCCGCCTCCGTCGTATGACACTGTGATGAAGAGCCAGGAGCACAGCGAGCAGAGAAACCAGGAGCGCAGAGAGGAGATGAACCAGGAGCGCAGAGAGGAGATGAACCAGGAGCGCAGAGAGGAGATGAACCAGGAGCGCAGAGAGGAGATGAACCAGGAGCGCAGAGAGGAGATGAACCAGGAGCAACGAGAACAGCCAGGCAATGAACACGATGAACAGCAACATCTTGAACAAACTGAATACATCCATCAGGAGCACAGCCAGCATCTTTAAATTTTCTCTTGGACATTGGAAACTCCCTTCAGTGCCTACTGTTCCTCTGAGGACTAAACCTTCAGCGCTATGGATAAACTCATAGCTACAAACCTCCTCTGAACCTTGAAACTGACCAATTCAGATTCAGTATTTGCTCAGGATTTCCCTATAAGGTTAGAAGGAGACAAATGGAAATTATTAAGTATAAAGGCTATGATAAAATTCCAGGTTTAGTTAAAGTATCTTTCCTTCCTTTTAAGCTCTGTTCAAATACAGGAAGTACATAATTACAATTTCATATATCTGCCTCATGCATACTGCTTACACACATGTATTGCTTTGATTCACTATAGCAGCAACTCATATAGTCTCATGTTTTCTGATTCGACCTGTTTAACAGTTAATCAGTCTTATATTTTTTTTATTAATTCCCCTTCCTGCTTCTTTGAGGCCTTGGACCCAGCAACCCCTAAAAAACGATCACAGCCTGGTAAAATTAAAGGATTGGCTTTTATTGAAGTCGAGGACAGGCTGCCACATCCTACATGAGGTGCGTACTCATCACAAAGGCCTGCAGAGTCTGGATCTTGAGTTGGGAGATTGTGCAACCTCCAATTTAATATAAAACATTCTAGATTTGGTATTTTGGAATATGAAACTTTTAAGAAATAAGCAGGTTGCATAAAACTGTTGGTTTAAAATTATTTTAGGTTCAATCGTATGGTCTGGAGCACAAAGACAGAAATGAATGCATCGCAAACTTAAAAGGCCGTTTTTGGAACTTTATGGACAGGATGGAAACATACTTTGTAGTTGATCAGACATGGCTCAAGTTTCTTATATGATAATAAAAAAGGATATTTATAATGTTTTGTTGGAGTTCTGACATTAAATATTTTCTTAATTGTCTTGATTTTTAAGGTTGGGCTGTAAAGTTACAGGAAAATCTCAGAATAAATCTACGGGGGATGGAGGGAACTGATGAAGGCAGCGTTCAAGTTTCATTAAGAAATGAAGTGTCATGATGATGGCCCTGATAGCTGACCTAAGTGTTCATTTCACTCACCTGCTTAACTCTGCCTGGTTACTTACATTATTCATCTTATCCACCTGCTCCTGCTGCTACATCGACGGCTCAGTCCAGCTATCAGGGCCAGATCATTGAGTTTGTGCTTTTGAATTAGACTTTAATGCCTTAGTAGTAATGCCTGGTATGTCCTGGCACTTACCTGCAGAGCCGTCCTGTTCCTCTTTTGGCTCAGCGGTGGGATCTAGTTTAAAGTTCTGCAGTTTTCCTGGTGTCATGTCTTGTTTCTGCCTCTCAACCAGTGAGCCTGCCTGTTCTGCATTTGAGCGTGTCTGCCTGACCACTGTTGGACTCGTGAAACCCTGAACCTGCCTGAGCTCTCTGAGGATTCCTGAAAACCTGGATCTGTGTGTAATTTTCTATGTGGGCTACGGACTCCTGGATCTCAGAACCATCCTGCTATGATCTGTTTCCCTGACCTGGCTTGGACTCCTGCCTGTTCATTAAAGGTTGCGGCGTCGGGGATACTCTGGGCGGCTCCCGCTGAATCAGTCGATCGGCTGGATCCTGCCTCGCTCTGAGATGGACTGAACTGTTAAACCAGGTAAGTGACTCACATTGATAATCATCTTCAGTTAGATTATCAAGGTCAATTACCCGTTTCTTCCTCAACCAGAGCGCCAGAGATGGCTTGCGTCCCACCTCCCCCCCGCATTTGCTGCTTATCTGCAGATCCATAGCTCCGTGTGTCTGTTTGCTTTGTTAATAAACTTTTGAAACTTCCCTCTGTCGGTCTCACCCAAGTACTGCGTCCTAGATTCTGAGCCCCTTGACACCAAGGGGGTAAATTCTCTTTAACAGTGAACTATATCACCGTTTCCAGAAGAATAACTGCCATCTATATATATTTCTATATATATTTCTTTATTGTTTTTGTCATGATTAAGCCTGGCCTAATTGTTCATTTTATTCACCTGGCTAAATCTGCTCGGTTTCAAATTACCATTCATGTTATCCACCTGCTCCTGTTCCTTTAAATACGGCTCAGTCCCAGCTATCAGGGCCAGATCATTCAGATTACTCATGTGATGTTGAGATCATAGCTCATGTTTTAGTTCATGTTCTCATTCTCGGAGGCCAGCGGATGAGAAGTTTTTATTGTTTCGTAGAGTTCCTGATCATATCATGTCTGTTATCCACTGAGCGTGCCCTGTTCCTGTCTTGGTTCAATGGAGGGACGGAGTTTTAGTGTACCATAGTTTACCTGATACCCTGCCTTGTTCTGCCTCTCAACTACTGAGCCTGCCTGTTCCCATCTTCACTCTGGACGGTGCCCGCCGCATCTCATTGGGAGTCCTTCGGCTGGATCCTGCCTCGCTCCAAGGAGATGGACTGAACTGTTAAACCAGGTTAGTGACTCGCATTGATAATCATCTTCCGTTAGATTATCGAGGTCAATTACCTTTTTCTTCCTCAACCAGAGCTGCTCCCTTCTCCCTCTGTCTGTTTCAACTGGATGCTGGATCCAATGTTCTGAGCTAATTACAGTTCTGAGGATTACAGCCTTGACTCTTCAGCTGGAAGCTGAAATATTATTAGATATTACTTGTTAGTAAAATCAAAGACATGTACTTGATTCGAGTACTGAAAGAAAACCGCTACAGTAATGAAAACCAGTAGAGAGAAATGATGGAAGTGGCTTTTTTCATCTTGCAGTTAAATGCTCTCCATTTGTTGCTATAGCAACCACCTCTCTGGAACATATTTAACATTTCCAACTCCAAACTACATAATAGTTGAGCACAAAGATTCTTATTGATTCATATTTTACGTCTGACATATTGTGGTATGGAGTGATCTTTCAATAAGGTCATTGTTTTATGCAGAATCTGTAGGGGTAGAACTTTAGGTGATAGACACGAGGCCTTTCCAGCTTAAAGACTTAAAGCTAATCCGCAAAGATTAATTATCAAAATAGCAGTTAAAACATTTGAAATGCAAGTTGCTATAATGCCAATAAAGATTTTTTTTTTATTATTTCATTTCAGATTTTTTATCAAAGGAAAACATAAAACATAAAAAAAAATCCTATGAAACTGATCCTGCTTTTACAATTTGTTATCTTTGAAACGTCAAAAACAAACTTCCTGGTTGGATAACAAGAGTTTTACGTTAAATAAACTTTTGGGTCTAACTGAAAGCCACCAATAAAGTCTTTTCAGCAGCTCTGGAGACCGAAGGCCTTTTGAATTGGATGCCAGAGGTCCAAGTATGTTCATAGAGATAAATCACAGTAAAGTCAGCTACAGCTAGATCAGATGTATTAAATGTTAGCTAAACACATTGAGGGAGGATAATAAAACAGCAAAGGCAAAGATTGCACTTAGTGCTGTTAGTGCATTCCATTTCCATGAGGAATTTATTGGATAGGAGTCAACAGATTGATGCTACTGTAGCCTCTTAAAGACACCAAATTGGGCGATCCTTTTAAAAGCTGGATTACATGTGACTCCTGCACTGGAAAGCAGTGACAGCTGAATGCTAACAGCTCTTTGTTACTCATCGTTCATCTGAACAGCCACAGTTCGCAGACTGCCTGGTGTTAGTTTAGTGTGACATTGCCATAAACCTGAGTTAACAAATAGCTGAGCTGCTTTCTCAGGCTGGTATAAACAGTAGATTGTTTATTCAAAGAGAGGAAATCCCTGGAGAGGAAGAAAACGAAGATATGAACCAAGCAGACTCTGACAGCTTACTGTGCACGGCTCATTGCTGAGTAGCAATGTCTGCTTTTTTTTTTCTATGCAGTAGTCTGTAGCAAGGTGACCTTTCAGGTACAGACGCACACCTGCAATTTTATACCTGACCTGAGCAGGCTGTCTGGAGGCTGTAATAAGCAGCCGAGTGGAACCGAGTTCCTCCACCTTCACCTTCAAGCTCCGTCTCACAAAGAAAGCACTCAATCTTTTCTCTCTGAGCTTTAGGTTCACATTTTATTTGGCCGAAAGGGTTTGTGAGGATGGTGGAGGGGAAACCCTATCGATACGGGCTGATAGTGGCCGGACTTTCTGTGCTGGCCATGGGCCTCTTCATCATGATTCAGGAGCGGCCGCACGTCTACGTTACAATGAGCGTCCTTGGCGTCGCCATGGTGTGTGCTGGGACAGTGTGGAGCCTCTGCCAGTGCTATCCCAAGGTACGCTCAGATTCTGACATGCAGGGTGTTGGAGAAGAAGGTTTCCTAAAAAGAAGTCGTGTGTTTATTAGGTCATTGTGACGCCTGTGAGTCAGAAGGAAAGCCTGGTGGATTTAGTTTGCTCTTCACTTGAAACCAGAGATGAAAGGTACCGTCTAACACACAAGAACACACTCACACAGAGCCATGCCGGTTATTTAGGTCTGGCTGATTTCCTGAGGGCCGTCTGCCAATCTCACACCGCTGAGTGTCCATCATGTAGTCTGAGCACGGTGACGGCAGCAGAGCCTCAGGGGAGGAGATAGTGAGTCTGTTAGGAAGCCTGATAATATTTTAGGAGCAGTCCCATTAAAAACAAACAGAAGTAAAAATCTATCTGAAGTAAATAATTACATTTCTTAATCTTGGAGGCGTAAATATGGAGCATATTTGTTTTCTAAATTACAGAGAGACTTGGATTAGAAATTAAGAAAAAACTAGAATGAATGGAATCAAGAATTGTCTATTAGCACTTTAACTACTATTATTCCTAAAAAAGTAGTTATTAGTTTAGTTGATAAACTTTGAAAATTACAAATTGACAATTTTTTAATATAATGTTCCCTCCTCCTCCTCATGCTGCCAAACCAGCTTATGCTGCAAGTCAGCAATCCCCGCTGATTCCTAAAGCGTTCACTAGAAGAGAAATTACACCAATAAAGCGGAAATAAACTGGCTTTTTAACTTTCTAACATTTAGAGTTTGGAGGTTTTGTGTATTTTTATAAGAAAGAAATAACTGATGCAAATGTTAAGTTTACCTAAAGATGAATTCAAAAGGGAACACAATATATATATTATTTTAAAATATTTAATCTCTTACTTAAATCAAACGTTTTACGATGTCGCCCCGGTTATCTCAAATTTTAGATTTAAACATAATTTGGTTTCTTTTATTTGTCTCAATTGGAGCAAATTTAGAGATTAGAAGAGATGAGGTGGAAATCCAAGGAGGAAAACCTTTAGGGTCGATGGGAATGTAAAGTTAGCAGAAAATTAAACCTCTTGATTTGATCAGAGTCCTGTTGTGTCACCGTGCGATGAACAGGATCATTCCCAGCTCTGCTGGCAGGGAAATCTCAGCACAACCGTAGCAGCTGAAGGACGTTCTGCAGAGAATTAGTGCTTCGTCCAAAGTTATTGGATAGTTTCTCACCTTGGATCTCTCCTAAGCCTAATTAATCAAATGTAGGATAAAAGAAAAATTAAAATGAAGCAAAAAATAGGAAGAAATGAAAAAAGACTTTGCAAGAAAATTACCTGTAAGGAAAGACATATGGTGGGATATGACTGGAACCGAAAACTTAAAGGCTTGGTAGATCCGACTGGGCTTCTTCTGGCTTCTGTGTTTTTCAGTCTGTCTTGGATGGTAGAAATAATCATCAGAGTGTCATGATGCAGTGCTCACTCTGCCAGCAGAAACATTTACCACATTAGCATGTTGCTTGTCTTGGAGACACGCTTTCAAAAAACATCTGTCTAGAAACATTGGTCTAAATAAAACTAAAGACACTTCATGCTGAGAGGAGGAAAGCAGAACATTTATTAAAAACCTCGGTGAGTCTAAAAAAGCAGAAAAAGATGTGTGACAGGCTTTTAACCAAGTCATTTAGTTTAACAGTTTAAGGGTCCAAACTTTAGGAGAATATCTGACAGGTTGAGTGGACGTTTGAAGGGACTGAAGCTGAAGTGGCGTCTCGCAAAATTGAATTGACCAAAAAGTGCAACAGAAGCAAAAATCCAAAAACATAAATCCTCAGAATCCACAAAAACACAGAAAAACCAGGAAAACTCACTGGAAGGGGATGAAATGACAACAAACCAGCAACAGTGACTGAGCAGGAGGTGCATATATGGGAGAGAGAAAAATGAGCAGGCTAATGAGCAGATTGGGAGCAGGTGTGAACAGAGGAGACTAGAAGGGAAAAGGAGACTGAAACAAGGGTAACAGAGGGGAAACGAGAAATACCTAAGAACTCAAATACCATCAAAATAACAAGAATAACACAAAATGGAAATAAAACCAATGAAAACTCAAAGATACAGAACAGAACCATGAAAACATCTGAGTGATATGATGATGGTTTCAGCTCCATCTCGATAAATCCTTCTGCACAGGCCGCGATGGAAGCAGCTCTATGTGCAAAAGTTCAGAGATTTTATCTTCGTACAGTAGACACTCATTCCATCCTCTTCTAATTTATGCTAGAAAGCTGTTTTCAAGAGCAGAGTGAGCGGAAGGGAAGAGATAGCGCTCTGACATTTGTGACCGAGGAGGATTGAATTAGTTGGTAACACGGGAGCAGAGGACTGTTAAGAATCTCTTGATTAAAGCGCCGGAGCCAGAAACGCCACTCTCACACGTCTCCTGCCTGAGTGGCTGTAATTACTGGGGTGTCTGATAAAGACATGCCTGCTCAGCAACGCTCCTCCTCACAGTTAAAAAAGAAAAGTAAGAAAATTGGGACACTGATGAAACTGGACTTCTATTTTTGTCCCTCCCTTCTTTTTACCCCCCCACTGCTGCTGCTGGCTTGGATTCCAGGCAGGCTGAGCTTCGGTCGGATTCCTGCGGTCAGAGAGAGAGCAGTGGGCCACATCTGAAGAGCCAGTGTCACAGCTGTCCCACTCTGCATCTGGTCTGATGGAGAGAGTCACCGGGATCCCAGCAAGCTTCCCAGCTGAGGACTGGAGGGATACCAGTTAGTAAATGACAGCATCAGTGCAACATGATGCAACTCTAGTGCCGTTATTGAAAGTAGAAAATCATTTGTGAACTGGTGCTGCTGGGAAAGGTGAATAAAGTTGAACATGTTTTATCTAATAGTCCCAGAAGGTGGTGCTGTTTACTATGAAAAATGTAAAAAGATTTTAATTCCTGTTAAAAAACTGCTGCACATCTAATTTATCAGCAATAAAATCTTTACCTGATTACCTGCCGAGACCCTGAAGGTCCATCTACACTCTGAACAGAGCAAACTGTTATTCATTAGCTATAGCTGCTTTAATTATTAGTCTTGAGGAGCAGCTTTGCAGCTGCAGTTCTTTGAATAGTATTTTTTTTGCAGCAGCAGCCTCCTTGACGTATCAAATAAAGCAGGTCCTGTGATTCCCTGGTGGCAAAATACAAATTGAAAAGTATCTTTGTTTTCTTTCTATGGGAGATTTTACCCTGTGCAGCATGTTTATCATATGATACTTATTCTGTGCTGTCCATAAAATCCCACTGATCTACCGAGAACTGAAGTCTCTGCAGAAAACATGAGTCTCAGGTTTGGATTAATCAGACGGCTGGAAGCCGAAGCTCCCTGAAGGGTTAATGTCCTTTACTTGGTAAAATTCAATATCATACCAAAACGCTAAACTAGATTGGAGCAGCTGGAAAGGAAGTCATAATTTAAGCTGAAACTTCAGCTAAATGAAAGGTTGTACAGGAGGATCTCATCAGGAGTCTGATTGGGAACGTTACAGAAACCTGCAGGAATCCCTCCATCGAGCTGTGGATGTTTCTCCCAGTGGGATACGTCCGTCCATCCTGCTTATGTTCCCACATCAGCTCAGATTAATCTTTGATTGAGCTTCCCATGGATGACGTATCTCCCCATCCCGTCTATAAGGCCCACTTTCACCACAGGAATCTCTCAGCTGCTTTTGACCAGGATCAAATGACCAATGAATGAAGCAGAATGTTTACAGACTAATTTAGAGTTTTGGTTTTTGACAAAGATTCTTTATTGAAACATAGTGAAGCCGTTTTTGTATTACTACGGAATAAGCCCTAAACTATCACCCATCACCTGCTCTAGAGCTTCTCATAAGATGAGAGGATGCTTGAACTTCTCCAGTTGGGACAACTGGAGGAAGCAGCCCACTTTTTCCAGATGAAACTAATGTCTCCACTTAGAGGAGCTTTGCAGCTAATGGTCCACATGAAGGCTGAAGATTAGAGCTTTAACACACCAACATAAGCGGTAACTCCTCATAAATCAGGCATTTGACCTTGCTGTTCCCAGAAAGCCAATCTTTGCACTCAGAATCCTTCTAGTACCACCTGAGAAAATTATTTGAGGGTCATTGTTGTAAAGCTTCCACAGATTCACAAAACACTGTCAGATATCATGGTGGAGCAGGTAAAGGGTAAAGATCTAGTCTGAGCTCAGTCAGTCAGTTGGAGCATCTGTTCCCATCACCAGAGGGTAAATGAGCCAGAAAGGTTAGGAAGTATGATCCTTTAGTTGTTGGATCAAACTATTTTTACAGAACTTTTCAGATCTTCCATGTTAAATGGAAGAGATGTTTCAGGTATGACAACAAGAGGGATATATTTAATTGTCAAGATCAAGGCTTTTGTCTTTGGTACGGAAGAGGATTAGGGCCACTAAAAAAAAAAAAAAGGAAACTGATTTTTAAATTTTATTTCAGTTTAACATGTTCTCAGAATTCTGACTTTAATCTCAGAATTCTGACTTTTTTTATTGTCAGAATTCAGTCAGAATTCTAACAAAAAAGTCAGAATTCTGACTGAATTCTGACAATAAAAAAAGTCAGAATTCTGAGAAAAAAGTCAGAATTCTGACTTTTTCCCCATACTATACTGAAATAAAATAAAAAAAATCAGTTAACTTTTTTTTTTTTTTTCAGTGGCCCTAATCCTCTTCCGTACTACGGCGATTAAAACTTGAAGATAAAAAAAACCCTGATATGTTTATGAATCTCATGGTCTTTTTTCTGTGTTAATGCTTTTCTCCCAAAAGCAGCGCCACAATAATATTTACCTAAATGAGTGGAGAGTTTCATTAATGTCTTCTAAACACTAATTTCTGAGGTTTTATTCACAGTATTAAACTCAAATCTGCCTTTTGTGGAAAGATGAACGCTTTGTTGGGGACTTTGAAGATCTAAACATGTGAACCCTGCATCCGGTTCTGCTGGGGAATTTCTTAGCTTAAGCTAATTCTAAATGGAGGAAGATACTTTTTTTACGTCCTGCTCCAGATTGTTCATTGGTTTAGACTTTTATTGGGTCAATCTAATACAATAATGTAGTTTGATCTAAACCTTTCCTTCCAATCTGTAAATGTATGCTTAGTGTCATCATGCTGGTTACAGTGCTAAGCCTGTTACAACCTTTAAGTTCTTTTAGGTTAATCTGGTTTTTAGCATCATTCATCTACTCATCATCTTTCTCCCCTTGCTGCATAAAAAGCGTCTCCACAGTATCATGCTGCCTCCATGATGTTTTATGCAATGACATGTTCCAGGTGACATGTAGTGTCAGCTTTCCATCATTATATGTTGCATGCACAGGCAGGGGATGAACGCCCCCCCACCTTGTGGCCCAATTGTTGAAAAATACGTGCTAAACTACCATCTATGGAACCAAATCGGGGCTAAAGTGTCTCTTTGCGAGCCAAAGTGCATCCTAAGGTGCTCTGTTTGGAGTCAAAACACAGCATATACAGCCTTATCCATGTGCACAAGAAGTTGCATCTTAGCAGCGGGGGGATTTAGCATTAGGCAATACTCGGCAGCTGCCTAGGGCCCCAAGTTCCCTGGGGGCCCCATTAAACTCTGCTTCCATGTATGGTTAATACAACTATTCCTTATTTGTGCACATTAATTATATTTTTCATAAAAATCCTTTGGCTAAAATTCCATCAGAACGCTGATAATATTAAGTGTGTCTCAGCCCCCCCCCTTTAGTGTCCACCATATTGGATCAGTCCATTTGCTGCACATGTTCAGAAAGGTCCAAACAGACAGCAGCAAACCATTTGAAAACAAACCAT
>NW_015150914.1:650464-653099 GCF_000732505.1 Cyprinodon variegatus | reverse complement strand
GGGACAAGAAGAGAGGGACACAACCTAGAACAGATAATGGATGTCTATTCTATTAACATTTCTACATCTGGAGAATGGGGCTGTTCTATGTGTTCTCAGTTCAGAGGGCCCCCTGCCTGTCTTTGCCTAGGACCCCACATTTCCTAAATCCGCTCCTGCATTTTAGTCTCATCTGATTAAAGGGTTAAATCATATATTTCAAACTTCCTTCTTCCATAAAGGGTAGACTGATTAGTTTACACTGCCAGTTGTTCACTAATGTTGCACTAACTTGTATTTAGGGTTATAAGAGTAAAGGAGGGGCTACAAACATTTGCACAATATAATTCTAAGATTGTTTTTTGAGGAAAAAAATGAAACCAACATTTCGTTTCTCTTTCACTTCACATATGAAGGTTTGTGTTTATTTATCACAAACTCATCAGAGGAAAGTTTACCACCTGTTCCACACTAAGAACAGCTACAAGCTCTAAACATCTAAAAAAAATTACAGAATTCTACTCTTAAAAGCTGTAATATGATAAAATGTCCAAAGTTCTGCTGTGAGTTGATCAGCAGCAGCAGCATCAGAGGTTCCCTGAGGGAAGTTTTCCTCTGATTGACAGGCAATCATCCAGCAGAGCGTGAAACATGACTCCTCCACAGAAAGAGCTGCTTTAACGGAGACAATCATTCGACACTAAAGCGGTGGCGTGAGCCGCGGAAACGTCACCAGTCCCCGCCTTAAATAATAACAATCAATTCTTGGATTTTTTCTGCTCCTTGTAAATCAGAGCAGATGGTTGGAGGCTGATTCAGGCTGTGGCACGCGGGACGCGCAGCAGCTGGAGACACAAAAACCCCCAAACATCAGTAGAAGTCAGCCTGGATGAAAAACTCTCATTAGTTCTTTATTTTAATATTTATCCGGAGTTAAAAAAAAAAAAATCCCAGATGCGTAAAATGTGTCCCATTTCTGGATGGATCGGCTGTGCGCTGTGCTTGTGCGCATCTTTGGTCGTATGCGCGCAGGATCACACGGAGGAAGACGACATGATCCTGGAGATGATCCTCGATGACGGACTGCAGGCTGAGGCTGGAGACGCGCCAAGCGCACAGTTCCTCAAGTGCAACAAGGTAAGGAGCGCTCAAAACTGCAGGGCTTTAAACTCCCCCTATGACGCAGAGGTCAGGCACATCTGATGGTTAAAAACAGCAGATGCATGTTAACATCTTCCAGTTATCATTTCTATTTGCATCCTGAGAAGCAGGTCAGCTGTTGACCATCTGCTGTATGTTTCCTCCGCTGCCCTGCAGGCGGCTTGGCGGATCCCCGGTCAGTATGTGGTCGTCCTGCACCGAGGGACGCACGAGTCTCAGGTCCAGAGGACCATCAGGAGGCTGCGAGCCAGAGCAGCCAGAGGAGGCTTCCCTCTGGAGATCCTGCACACCTACTCTGGAGTTTTGCAGGGCTTCCTGGTCAAAATGAGCCATGACGCACTTAACCTGGTAAATGCTCAACCTTACAGCAATAACCATAAAAAAGAAAAGAGATTCTAGATATTGAAACAGTCATTGAAGTCAAAGTTCTGCGTATCAATGAGACTATATGATGGCACTTAGTGGAGTCCTCACAATAAACAATAGAAGTGATTTACAAGAAGTAAGAATAAAAAAAAGATTTCTTAAGTTTTATTTCAGATGGTCTGACATGAGGAGTAATGAACACTGTGGACATTTTACTCCCCAAAGGAAAAATAACTAAAAGCAAAATTTAACCAGGAGGTTTGGAACATCAAACAGCAAACTGAAAGGGAGAACTGATGTGTTTCTGTGTAAAACTTCAACAGATGATGAAAAATAGGCTTGAAACTGAGGGATCCTTACAGCAGGAATATTACCTTCTCCCTTCAGAGGCAGTAATGCAGGTTTCAGTGAAAAAGACTCACTTAGACTAAGACCACTTTTAGTACAATTTCGTTTGTACAGTTTTCCAAACAGTAAGATTTCCATTTCTTAAAGTGCAGCAGTGATCAAATGTAAACAGTGTTGGGAGAAAAAAACATGGTGCAAAATTACACATTGATATGGAAGTTCAGAGCATTAAATATATACAGTATGGTGTAAATATGCAGTATTTTGGTTTGGTGTTATCAGTGTGATGCAGAGTCTGTGACGTGATTTAGAGTTTTCCAGACAATTCAGCGGTCTGATGGCGGTGGGGAAGAAGCTGCTGCAGAACCTGCTGGACCTGCATTAAAATATAAATTGCACGAAAAAACAAAAACAAATGCAATAACATGCACAAGCGTAGGGAAATCATATTTAAATGTCAAATCATTCTGGCTTGTATATAAATGAATGTATATAAAATAAATAAATGTTTATAAATGTACTCTTTATCAGACCATATTGTCCCAAAACTTAGAAAATTTCTATTTCTAAAAAAAATCCTGTCTTAAAATCTCTGCTTTTTATCATTATCTTCTGCAGGCCAGTTAGTTCTTCGTCAGCCTGAACACCTAAATTCAGCCAATCATATATCAACGGTCATCTGTCAAATCAAATGTTTTCGGTCATAGCATCTTGATTCATATGTCGCAGCTAATATACGCAACGGTTGAAACCAGAATCCTTTCCTTTCCCATTGAGTTGC
>NW_015150914.1:645905-650173 GCF_000732505.1 Cyprinodon variegatus | reverse complement strand
TAAGTTGCTAACTGGTTAGCATCTTAGTGCTACTTGGTCCCAATGGAATTTCCCATTGGGAACCTGCTAGCACTAAGTTGCTAACTGGTTAGCATCTTAGTGCTACTTGGTCCCAATGGAATTTCCCATTGGGAACCTGCTAGCACTAAGTTGCTAACTGGTTAGCATCTTAGTGCTACTTGGTCCCAATGGAATTTCCCATTGGGAACCTGCTAGCACTAAGTTGCTAACTGATTAGCAAGATGCTTCCTACAAACCAGCTACAACCAAACATTATTGCGAACCTTCCACCACAACAATCCCGCCCCCTTGATAAAAGACCAATCACATTCACTTTATTCAGTCGTGTAAAGTCGGGCACCACTCGGGAGAATTCAGGAATGCAACGTGTTACTCTGTTCTTCCTCAATCCTCCATCTGTTCTTTCAAACCTCTGCCTCCTGACTGCAAAGTTATCCATGAGAACACTGCAGCAAATCTAATGGCCACATGAGTCACATGCGATATTCACAGCTAGACTGCAGTTCCAGTCGGGGTCGTCTGTGCGTTTAGGGGGTCTGGAAAGTTTTCCATCTGTAGCTAACAAGCTTCCATCACTATCAATGAATGAATAAATAGGAATTTATTTTGGACAATTTTTCAGACAATTTGACAAAAAAACAATAAACAAATCAACCAAATACACACAAAAGAGACTAGTTAACATCAACCAAATCAAAAAAACATTTTCCTAACTAACTAAATTCACCTGATCAAAAATAGAAAGAAAAACCCTGAATAAACCTGTTGGTATAAACAGACAGAGAAATGACCTCCATTAACTATCAGATAACTTTATCTCTAAGAAGTTTACACTGATCCTCGTCTCCGCAACAAACTGACCCCCAGAAGCAGCACATAAAAAAAATACAATTTCATCATGGATTTATGTGTTTTTATTTCTACAACTAAAAAAAAAATCCTTTATATGCAAAGACTGAAAAAAAAAAAAAAAAATACAAAGCTTTTTTTACTTCCTCTGGGGGCCCCTATAGTTCCTCCAGGGCCCTAAGCAGCAGTTTTCTTTGCGTGGCCCTGCTCTTGGACATGGCAGCTTAAATAGAGCAACCCTGCAAGGACAAGCAGTTATAGATGGATGAACATTTCCTCGACAGAAAATATAGAAAAATGTTTGTGCCTCTTGTTCCTCAGTATTGATTGTCTGTCAGAGATATAGGATGGAGTATACGTACCTTTAATGGGCTCCATATAAGCTTTTTTAGTGTTTTAGCATAAAATTAATTTTATGGTTTATGTCCTGCTTGCCTGTTTTTTTTATTTTTTATAAATCTGTTAACATCTGATTGAAGTAACGTGACTTGATTTGTTATCTTGACCTTATTGTTGTGTCCTTGTCAGGCTGTGAAGCTTCCTCATGTCCATTACATAGAGGAAGATTCATCCATCTTTGCTCAGAGCGCCCCCTGGAACCTGCAGCGATTACTGCGGCCGCATGCTGGCATCTCTGTAAATGGGACCTACCTGCCTCCAAGTGAGTCTTCATTGTTTCCACTAAATAAACTAATCATCATTCAGAGAAAAACAGCCCCCCTCCCCCCACTGAATACTTTATTTTGCTTTATAGTCGCCTATTATTGGCTGCTCTGCTGCTTAAACCGGGGATTTCAAGAAACCTCTTCTGATTGCTCTTATAACACTTTCTTTAGGTCTTACTTGTCCTGAAAATGTAATAACCAGACTTTCAGACTTAATCCCAATAAAATTACCCAGACATCACTTGGCATTTCTTATCACCATGGCAACCCTGGACCTCAGATGACCACAGACAGGTATTTTATCTGAGCCTATAATGCAGCACAGTGCATCTCACAGCTTCTATTTTACACGTCAGCCACAGCTCTGCTCAGTAGGTAAGCAACCTGGATTGAGACAAACGAAACGAAATAACTAAATAATAAATTTTTTCGGCAGGGCATCACTTCTTTTTTAGTCAGGAGAGTAGAAGGACACCCCAGGAACCTCGTTTTTAAAGATATTTTAGCTTTAAAACTGTAAATCTGTACGTCTCCTGTTCTAACAGTTTTCACAACTGAACAAAACCAGCATACATCCAGTGGATATTAAAAGGATACAGGATTTAGTCAGGTCTTTGTTTAAAAAGCCAAATACATTAATATGATTGAATTTTAACACTTACAACTAAATTAATGTTTTTTATAACCTCAATTCTATTCAGTTTATTTCTATAGCTCCAATTCACATCATGTCATCTCAAGGTGCTCATCTCAATCCAGTCAGATTGATTCAAAGTTTTCTACCTAAGGAAAACCAGCTGATTGCATCGACTCATTGACTCTTCAGCAATCCCTCACACTAAGCATGCTTGTAGCGACAGTGGAGAGGAAAAACTCCCTTTGAACAGGAAGAAACCTCCAGCAGAACCAGGCTCAGTGTGAGCGGCCATCTGCTGAGGCCCACTGGGGTTCAAGGAGACAGAAGCAGACATAGAAAAAGAAGCATAGATACAAAAGGCAACTGTCAACCAGCTCCACAGGCGGCCCCGTCCAGGAAACACACAGTGAAGCAGACCAGCCAGCAGAGACGAGCCACATCCAGTTAGTCACAGTCAGAGAAACAGGACTACACTGGAAAATGAGCTGAGACTAATACTTTGTTAAAGCTGTAGATTTGATATCAGCATCTGTTTTCCCAACTCTCAAAAAAAATTTTAAGCCCCTTTAAATCTCTGTGGGGCTTATAAAAGCCTTTCTCACCAGATTTCTAGTAATAAACGTTAAAACATGAGTAAAAGTAGTGATGCTCATAGTCAAATATTACTAGAGTTAAAGTATTGAAGAACTCACTTTTAAAATTACTAAAGTATTTAAAAGTACGTGTATTTAAAAGTATTCATCAGTGCCTTTTTGTATAATTTTCAGATTACTTTTAAAGAACCTTGTGACTTTCAGAAACCACCTGATGTTTTGTTTCACAGAACAGCTCTGCTACCAATTCACCACCTGCAAAGAACTTTGTGTTAAAAAAACCCCCACAAAAATATAAGGAAATATATTTTGATCTTTATTTAACATTAAAAAACAAATTCTCTTTACTCTCACTATAGAGTAGAGGATTTAAGTTTGAATCTATTACAGCAAATAAACTACAACTCTGCTTTAAGGATGGATCCTACTGAACAACTCAGCCGCATGGCAACAACTAACGCCTTAATCAAATTTATAATCTACAAATAATATCAGCTCTGAGTGTTTCCACATCTGTGGAATGGACCCACAGAGAAATGTTTTATCCAATATGGACCAGGAAGCTCTTTACCCCAGCTGCACAAACGCAATCAACCAAAAACACCCTCAGAAGCGGCCGGTCTGCATCTGGACTGAAAAACTTCAGGATAAACCACCTCAGCGGAGGACTTTATTCAAGCCTTCAATCAAAAACCAACTGCTGATCTCCAATGGAGGTTTCACACGGCGCCATCGCCACAAACTGGGTTTTATCGGTTATTAATCGGGGTGTTTAGAGCATTTTAATTCGTGTGTTTAGTCTTTTTGGACGGTTTTTACAAAAATCTTTTTAAAGGAGGAGTTTGCCAGAATAGGAGTTTTAAATGTTTTATTCAGTGAAGCAAAGATGGCTGCGGGTAGCAGTGGGTAGCACTGCTAGATGCAGTAAGAAGATCTGGGTTTGATTCCCAGCCCGGGGTCTTTCTGCATAGAGTCTGCATGTTCTCCCTGAGCATGCATGGGTTCTCTCCGGGTACTCCAGCTTCCTCCTACAGTCTAAAAACATGACTGTTGGGTTAATTGGCTTCTCTAAATCCTCCTTAGGTGTGAGTGGTTGTTTGTCCTGTTTGTTTCTGTGTTGCCCTGCGATGGACTGTATTTTATTTTTATCTATTTATTTATTTAAATAGGGACAAAGCAAATGAATGAACATCAGTATAAAAACAAATGTAAATATGCCGGATTATAGCTACAAAGCTAGTTTCCATCCGTAGTCCCTAGGCAGGCAAATACATAAGAAAGAACATATAATATACAATATAAGCATTACAAGGAAATGTTCAGAGTTTAATGGTCACATGACTGGTTTGTTTTCATCCATAGTTTGAGTTGAGCTCTAAAGCTGATCAGTGTAGGGCTCTCCCGTATGTGCAGAGGAAGACTGTTCCAGATGTTAGTGGCTCTCACAGAGAGAGTGTTCTGACCAAAAGTTGTTCTTCTGTGAGGAACCTCACAGTCTCCTCT
>NW_015150914.1:633633-645612 GCF_000732505.1 Cyprinodon variegatus | reverse complement strand
GAATTGTGTAAATAAAGTGTTCCTAAGATCCATAAAATCTCTTAAATAACTGTTGCATCATATTTTCTCCACTTGGTGATGACCTTCACTGCGGTGCATGGTTCATCCAATGCATTTGTCTTTGATACTTTCCTCCTGACTGATGGCTTTTGTCAGTGAGATCAGTCAGACGTTGTTTAAGGACTTTATTTCTTATTACCAAAGAGAAGCCTGTCAGTCCGTATTTAGGGATTTAATTTTGAAGAATCTAAATGATATTATGTTGAAAACTGATTCCTGTTTAATATGAGTTTAATGTGGTGGAGATGCAGAATTATCGTATGTAACCAAATTATTTTTGTTTAGTTTTTTCTAACTAATTTGTTTAACTTTGCGTGGAAGGGTTTGAGTTGAAATCAATAAGAAATAAAAAAATAAAAAATGGCTTATTTTAACAGATAGCATCTTTCTATCCTCTGTGGATTTTATCCTCTAAGCAGCAAAGCTCTAAACTATCTGCATGCACCACTGACATAAGGCCCCCTGCGTTTTGCACATATGCTCCTCTGCAGATGATGGAGGGATGGCGGAGGTGTACCTAATGGATGGCAGTGTGCAGAGCTCCCACAGAGAGGTTGAAGGACGAGTTCTTATTACAGACTTTAATAGCGTCCCTGAAGAGGATGGAGTCAGAGTTCATAGGCAGGTTTGTTAACAGCAGCTCAGAAGCAAAGCCTTCATACAGATCTCTGCCATCAGCTCAGCTTCTCGCTCTCCTTCTGACAGGCCAGCCACTGCAAAGGTCACGGCACACACTTGGCTGGCGTGGTGACCGGATCGGACTCTGGTGTCGCTCGAGGGGCCGGCGTGAACCTGGTCCGTGTGCTCAACTGTCAGGGTAAAGGATCAGTCTCAGGAGCTCTATCAGGTAGGACAAGATTGTTCACATAAAATAAAAGGTGAAAGCAACCTGAATGTTTTCACATTGCAGCCACAGACCGCACACTGCAAAAAATGTAAATCTAAATAAGTCATTTGTTCTTAAAATAAGTTCATTTTTTCTTGAATTGAGTAAGTGAGACATTTTGCCAATAGAACAAGACAATTTACATTTGAAGTAAGAAAAAAACAATTGCATTGTCTTATTTCAAGTGCATATTATCTAATTATCTTATTTTAAATGTAAAAATGCTCATTCCATTGGCAAACTATCTTATTTACCTGCTCAAATTAAGGGTAAATACACTTGATTTAAGAAATTTTTACTTAATTTCAGATCGTTTTTGCAGTGCAGTATTATTGGAAATGTTCTCAGAACAATGAAACTAGGGCATCATTTTGATGTGGAAGGAAAATTATCATCTTTTTTACAACTTTATAATCTGAGAAGAACAGTTTTTAAATGTTTTTTTAGTTTAACTCCTTAAAGTTGACAGCAACTGCAGGCAGAAGAATACAGCTTTTCTGTGAAGCATCAGGTTTGCTAGAGATGACTGGAGGAAGATGGTGTTGCAGAGGGTGTTCTGGTGAGAGGAGACTAAAATAATCTGGTTTGCTCAGGACTATGTGCAAAGGAAAAAAACAACACTGTAAATAATATCTTTTAACTCACCATTCTAATGGTAAAACACGGCGGTGGTAGCATCATGCTTTTCTGAAGAAAGGGCAGAGAAGCTGGTCAGAGTAGACTGGAAAATGAAGCCAATTAAATTCAGGAAAATCTTAGAAGAAAACCTGTTAAATACAGCAAAAGTTTTATAACCGCTTATAGAGACGTCTTAGATCAAAGAATACTTCTGTATTATTAATTATGGCTCAGTTAGAGTCTGTCCAAAGCACATCAGTCTGGAAAGGAACAGGTGGAGCCTAGTTTCAAAGGCGGGACAGACAGAGGCAGTGTAAACAGAGCCAATCAGAGCTACGCATGTGATGCAAAAACATTCTTTAAAAAAAGAAAAGCTCCAACAGCAGCCAGATGTAGAAATGTAACCATATATCTATATTGCATTATGGGCCCGCCTCCGATGTTTTGATTGGTCGGTCTGTTTTAGACCTGACAGCACTAAGCCTTACTGGACTGGCTGACACCCCATCTAACTGAGACGCCAGGAACGCTTTATGGCTGCTTATTGATGCTCTTAATCTGAGTTATTTCATAAAGATGAATGTGGGGAAGAAAGATGATGAAGAAATGTCTAATGCTGCCTTCACAACGTGCGCGATGCGATTGAAGCAGTAGCAGCTGGTTTACATGCAAAGTCAATGGTTGACGTGCATCAAGGTGCATCAAGGTCCTGCGGCGCGTTTCAAGCAGCAGGAGCAGCGCGACTTGACGCATCTAAGCAGCCGAAGCAGCGCTGAGGATGAACTTCAGAGGCAGCAGCTGCTGGACGCGTCGCATCAACCAATCAGAGAAGCTGATCTGGGAGCTGGCAGGGAGTCAGACGCAGCACTGCTGATGCAGAGCGCTATGATCACTCCTCTGAAACAGTTTATTAACGTCTATATTGATTTAAAATGTTAATTTAATGTTAATTCGGTCCGACAGCCAAATAATGTTTATAGGCAGGATGGTAACCATGATGAACTGACTGCATAGATTATAGATTATGTTTTAATGCATAATTTCTCATAAAAAAATATATTAAAAGTACTTTTTACCCACTGATCACAGGAAATACAGTAAAGCTGCAGAAGCATCAGATGCATCTGGACTCACTTTACTGCTTAATAGCAGTAAATGAGCATCAAAATGAAGCAGCTGGAGCTTTTTTGCTGCACAAAGCGCATCTGGTGTTAACATACGTAGAATAACAATGACATGCAGCTGTTTTCACAAACTATTGACTCAGATATTAGATGGTTGGGCAATGAGACAAGTTTGAAAAAGTTTAATTTAATTCATTTATTTCTATAGCGCCAATTCACAACAAGTCATCTCAAGTTCACCAGATCATCCAGTCAGATTGATTCAAAGTTTTCTATCTAAGGAAAACCAGCTGATTGCATCGACTCATTGACTCTTCAGCAATCCCTCACACTAAGCATGCTTGTAGCGACAGTGGAGAGGAAAAACTCCCTTTGAACAGGAAGAAACCTCCAGCAGAACCAGGCTCAGTGTGAGCGGCCATCTGCTGAGGCCCACTGGGGTTCAAGGAGACAGAAGCAGACATAGAAAAAGAAGCATAGATACAAAAGGCAACTGTCAACCAGCTCCACAGGCGGCCCCGTCCAGGAAACACACAGCCAGGCAGACGAGCTCCGAGCCAGCTCCCATGTCAGAGGATGAAGAGAGCACATCCAGTTAGTCACAGTCAGAGAAACAGGACTACACTGGAAAACAGGCCAAGCTCCAACATCTAGAAACAAAGGTGTTGATGGCAGCAGCACAGCTGATATTTCTCTCCAGGATGGAGTCACAGCCAAACAGGAACAGACCAGATGAAGCTACTATGAGAAAAAGCAGAGAGAGCAGAACGTTAGAGATTGAACTAACAGATTCTGCAGAGTGGGAGAATAGAGATAGAATGAAGCAGAATGATGAAAAAGGGGTCCCTATGTCCTCCAGCAGTCTAAGCCTATAGCAGCAGAACTATAGAGATAGCTCAGGATAAGAAGTATGAATAACTTAATAAGTCGTGTAAACACTGATGCCTGCTGTTTTTTCCACTTCCTGTTCAGGGTTGGAATATATTCGGGCAACCTTACTGGCCCGCCCTGTGGATGCAGCAGTTGTCCTGCTGCCTTTCATTGGTGGCTTCAGCCGCTCATTGAACACTGCATGCAGACAGTTGGTGGCTCATGGAGCCGTTGTCATCGCCGCTGCAGGGAACTACAGAGAAGATGCTTGCCTCTATTCACCGGCTTCAGAACCAGAGGTTGATCAGGAACATTTAAAGGCAACTTCATCAGGTTGGACGACTTCTAACGCTCGTCTGTCATTGCAGGTCATCACAGTTGGAGCCGTTAACTCAGCTGACCATCTCATGTCACAAGGAGCCGGGGGCAGCAACTTTGGCCCCTGCGTTGATCTGTTTGCACCTGGTGATGACATCATCAGTGCCAGCAGTGACTGCAGCACCTGCTTCACCTCACAGAGCGGTACCTCGCAGGCTGCCGCTCATGCCGCCGGTATGCCCCGTCACAAACAGCCGCAGTAACAAACACAACTGGTTTATAGTGCTCTGCTTTGTCTGTCTGTGTGCAGGCAGTGATGAGTGAAGAACTCAACTATAGTACTGGAGAAAAAATATAGATACAGGCTAATCTTAGGCAACTACACGTAAAAGTTGCTTGGTCAAAAATATACTCAAGTTAAAACACTTAAGACAAAACAATTGTTTTAATATGAGTAAATTTCCATAGTAATTTTAAAGAACCTTGTAACTTTGAGAAACACCCTGATGTATTGATGCATAGAAACGCTCTGCTACCAATTCACCAACTTAAAGAACTTCTGCAGAAAAATGCAACAAAAAAATTAGGACAGCTAATTTGATTATTAATCTTTATTAAAGGAAAAGTCCGGTCAGCAGGAATAATCAATGGGTCATTATTTATACTTAAAACTAAAACGTTAAGTAGCCCCTCCCTCCTGCCATCTTCCAGCAGTGACGTCACGGTGCGGTAAGCCTAGCGCCATTCTCCCCGCTTTCCAAGCTAAATCAATGGGAACTACTAGACACATCTGCAATCAACAACAATTATTGAAGATTTCCAGAGGACTTCACCATTGAAATTCACCAGAGCTATAGTGAAACTGACAATGCCCACGTGCATGGCAGCTGGATGCTGGAATACATCGGGTAAAAGTGAAAAAAAGAGTTATTCCACCTTTCTGATTCCTGATCCTCCACGGACGGGTTGGTCGTTGGATCGCCAACTTGAAGAGGGAGGATTTGCCATCGAACCTCTGGCCAGAGAAAAAACCCGTAATATGTAGCCAACATTTGGAAGAAGAATGTTTTCAAGATGACTTGGATAATAGCGCGTTGTGACAAACACCAGATACAGCACTGGGACTTGATCAACAGCCGATACCGCACCGTGACAATGTCACTAACCAGTAGGTGGCAGTAGTGTTCTTTGACAAACATGGATGCCTCCAGTAAAGCACATTCACATGAATGGACTGGACTGTTTCCAAGTTTGAAGACGTTTCACTTCCCATCCAGGAAGCTTTTTCAACTCAGAGCTAATCTAGACATTTTGAATTGAAAAATTAAAAAAGCTTCCTGGATGGGAAGTGAAATGCCTTCAAACTTGGAAACAAAGTCCAGTGGATTTATTGTCCCACAATGAGGAAAGGTAGTTGTAAAGGTGGCAAAGCAACCGACAATATGAAAGGTTCACACAAGTATAAACATTAAAGGGTATATCAAAAAAATAAAAAATAACAGAATAAAGTGAAGAAAGATTAAAACAAAAAATATAAATACTTTACAGTAGTTGTATAAAGATGTTTTGAATATAAATGTAGTTAGCAAAAGAAGAACCAATAAACTGTAAATAGCAGCAACAGTAAAGGTGCGAAATGACAGCAGCATTTTATTTAAACTCTGCTAATGAGCCGTTTGACCCTGCTGTGCTGAAAAAGTGAGATAACTTAAACATCCAGGATACCTGTTCTTAAAGGTACAGTGGAGGATTTTTGCTAATTTTTGAAAAAGACCTGCCCTCTCCACTTAAAAAAAAAAATAAAAAATGCACATGCACAACCCTGCACCCGCTCCCAAGAGGGAACGCCTATTAAACACGTGCGAGAGCGTGCACGAGCCCATTTTTCCTCATGCACCCTGTGTTTAATAGTTGCTGTTTGCATCGATCATACAAGCTGACTTTCCAAAACAACATTTGCAATTTTTCCGCTTTGTCAGACTCACCGATGGTAAGGGAAAATGGGGGCGAGCGCGTAGGACGGCCGTACGTAGACGTATCACCAGAATGACTGACACTTAGAACGACCACTTATTTTGATAAAAAGAACATCCTCAACTATTTCTGCAAGGATGAACTTTGACCTTTCAAGAAAGAAAAACAGCAACAGCAGATTAAAAACCCAAGCTTAGCCTAAAGGAACGAGTCAGAGCCAGCTTCTTAGAAATGAGGGGTGAAAGTTATACGTACCCACCCCAAAAATATACTCAGGTAAAGATACTCAAAAAAATGTAATCAAGTAAATCTACTGTGTTCCTTTCCACCACTGTGTGCAGGTATAGCCGCTGTGATCCTGTCCTCCAATCAGAAGGCGTCTCCTCTGCAGGTCCTGCACACCATGTTGCATTATTCCATTAGTGACACAATAAACTTCCTGCCTCTTTCTGAAACGCATCGTCTCACTACTCCTAACCTGGTGGCAGCCATGCCTTCTGCCGACAACCCGACGCCAAGTCAGTGACTTCCTAACCTCGGCTTTGCACACGTATCACTTGTACAGGTCACTGATCCTGGAATGAATTCTTCCAAGCAGATGGCGAACTGGTCTGCCGCTCTGTGTGGTCAGAGAGGTCAGGCTTGTCCGGTGGAGACACGGCTGTGAGCCGCTGCCGCGTGGGGGAGGAACTGATGGGCTGCAGCAGCTATGCTCCTGATGGCACCCGTGTGGGAGAAACCGTCACTGTGAGTTCTGTTAGCGACCAAACCTCCAGAAACTCAACAAGCTCCACAGGTTAAAGCTGCATCTCTGCGTTCGCAGGAGAGCAGGGGGCGCATGGAGTGCACGGCTTTCAATGGACCGGCAGGAACCGGTGTGTATGCTGTGGCCCGCTGCTGTGCCATCAGCGGCCTGCGGTGTCAGGCCCACGCTAGTCCTGAGCCGGGGCAGGACGCTCAGTGTGCAGGCCCACAGCATCACCTCACAGGTAGTGATGCAAACACGCCGGTCAGATTACAGTTTCATTCTTTGAATTTTAAATCCTTTAATGCAAAAGACCCGGGGTCTTTAACGGGCCCCCAAACTGATGGCAATGGAGCGGGGACCCCCTATTGTATGAAATAGTGTTCTATCAAACTGCTCCTATAGTCACTCTATTACAGAGGGAGTAATGTAACTAAAGTAATCCCTCCCTGGGATTATTAAAGTATTTCTGATTCCTGGTTGATGGGACAGGTGTTGTGAATGAAACGGTGCCCAGCTTGAAAGAGCTCCTGTGTGTCGCTGATTGATCATGGGCGGTTCTAGACGGGGGCCTAAGGGGGCCAGTGCCCCTGTAGATCGTGCCCTGGCCCTCTGCGCTGGAACAGACATGGTTACTGATACCTCCTTTGGATCTATTTCATTTTTTTCTTTACAAATTCCTTTTTACTAATTATTTTAAAACAATAAGGTGATAGCTTCAGTGGAATTAAGATAAGATCCAAGTTTTCATCTGCTAAATGCTTGTTTTTAAAAAGAAATTGCTCTAATTTTTATGGCTGAATTTATCAGTTTTTCTTGAGTTGTAATTCAGATTTTATAGAAGTCAAAAATATGTAAAACTCCTTAATTACGTATATTTAACTAATAAGACACAGAATTTTAATTAAACCTAATTGAGTAGAAATTTAACTTCATGCAGCTTTATTAATATATCTAAATCCTTTGCCCTATTTCTTGTCCCCCCGGACATTTGGTCTAAAACTGCCCTGTCATTGATGACTGAAAGACATCTTCTGCCTCCATTTATCTGTTTACTAGTCTGTTAAATTCATGTTAATGTGAATTTAAAGATTTCAATTAGTGGAAAAAATTCAAGGGGGGAATATATATATATAAAAAAAGTCTAATCAACCAAAACTTTCCGATGCAGTACTTCCATGGACGCTCCCTTAATCTCAGTAATAAAATCAGCTGTTCTTTAAAGAGCAAACAACGCAGGAGACACGTTTACAGCAGAGAAGCTTGATGGGGGGGGGGCTATGATGCAGCTTTACATCTCCCTCCATCATCCATCCTCACTGAAACACCAATCATGAGGAGGATTATTCATGGCAGCAGCCTGGAGGTCAGGACAGCACCTCTTCATTCATCCTGGATGCACCAATCAGAGATGGCCATTTGTCCCCAAGTGAAACTGCCCTCCCTGCTGCAGCAGCTGCATCTCATGGAGGCAAAGCAGAAAGTGGAATTTTTACATTAAAAAAATGTATAAATGTTAGAGGGAAATATGCAAGTTAGAAATGCTTATCAGGGGTCAAACACAGTTAATTATACAAAAAGGGACAAAAAAAATATAAGATGGAAATGCCTGTTGTGCACTGGAAAAAAATCAATCTAGATTAGTCATTTTTTCTTAAAATAAGTGCATTTGTTCTTGGATTGAGGAGGTAAAAGAGACATTTTGCCAATGGAACGTGATAATTTACATTTAAAATAAGAAAAAAACAATTGGTTTGTCTTATTTCAAGTGCATATGATCTAAATATCTTATTTTAATAGTAAAAATACTCATTCCATTAGCAAACTATCTCATTTACCTACTCAAATTAATGGCAAATACACTTAATTTAAGAAATGTTTACTTATTTCTAGATCGTTTTTCCAGTGTGGGAAGCTGACCACAAACTGCTATTTTGTTTTTTGTAAATCCCTTTATTTTCCCACTATGGGGAAATTCCCTCTGTGCACTTAACCCCTCCCCTGGGGGAGCAGTTGGACGGTCAACCTTCTCAGAGCACAGCACCCTTCTCTGACCACCAGGCCAACACCCCCCCATGTGTCCATTTCTTTCATTATTACAGTGTTCGCTTACGTTTAGCTCTGAAAAAGCGTTTCTGAATTAATTACAAATGCATGAGGAAATAAACTGTATCACAGGCAAATAATTATATACAACCCATTTCTTTATGTGATAAAAACATTCCTCTCTTATTTATGCTCTACATTCACTCACCTGCTGTTTATAAGAGCCAAATGATTCGGATGTGACTTCACTCACAACCAGCCTAATCAGTCCATTGTTATTTCTCCTCTTCACATGGAAACTATAAGCTTTAATGTTGATTTTCTTATTCCAGCCTTAAAATAACTTTATGTAGAAAAAAAATGCTGCTGACTGTCTTTGCCTTATGCTCTGCTGATCAGGCAAAGTGCCTCATTAAACGCCTCATGTAGCACTGGGCTTCCTTATGTCGCTGTTCAAACTATCATGAATCTTTGTCAGAGGAATCTAGCAGTTCGCTCCATGTCAGCTTTGGGGGGAGATTCACTGCTGAAATTTGGAAAATTGGTCAAAAAGACAATTATTATTTGGAGACTCAAACTACAGAAGGAACAGAATTAGTTTTAAAACTTAACTGTTTAAACTTTAAGGCAGACATTGTGTTAATTGGCAGATGGCCGCTCACACTGAGCCTGGTTCTCCTGGAGGTTTCTTCCTGTTCAAAGGGAGGTTTTCCTCTCCACTGTCGCTACAAGCATGCTTAGTGTGAGGGATTGCTGAAGAGTCAATGAGTCGATGCAATCAGCTGGTTTTCCTTAGATAGAAAACTTTGAATCAATCTGACTGGATGATCTGGTGAACTGGAAAGTGACCTGAGATGACATGATGTGAATTGGAGCTATAGAAATAAACTGAATAGAATTACCCAAAATCACAACATGCTGCTAATAGATGTTCTTCATACAGAGGAGAGAAAGCAAATGCATGCAACACTCCTCAGATTCACCTTAGCAACACATTAAAAAAGTGTTTTATTTCAATTGCACATTTATGCACTACTTAATGTCAGTCGCATCAAAACCCAATGAGTCGCTGCAGTGTGTTCGTTTTATGATCGTCTTTATGAGGTTGTCTTTAAGTTGCACAGAAAATGTAAAACTGAATTCAAATGTTCAGCTTAAACCACAGTGAAACAAACTCTGTCGCAAACATAAATATATAATACATCTAAATGTAGCATGCTTTTCTATCAGCTGAACACTGCAGCTTCTAGGTCAATTATGTAACCATGGCAACACAAACACTCCTGGGCAGCATAAATGCAGACTGCATGAAGTGTAAAGAACAGGTTTTCAAATGTCATTAAACCCCCCCCCCCCCCCACAATGGCTTTTAATCAGAGACTGAAATGACTTTTTAGTTAAGATGATTGCTGTGAGAACATTGGGCTCCTGACCCTTTAAATAAATCCTATTAACATTTATTCCTCCTCAGGGTGCACCACATGGTCCACAGCTGAGATCCTATCTGACTCCCGTCCTCATCATGGAGGCAGGAGGGGCTGCTTGGCGAAGGGCAGGGCCACCTCCCACGCAGTCTGCTGCCACGCGCCGACGCTTCAGTGCCACCTGTTGGAAGCAACGCCGTCTGACGCAGACCAGGTGTTTACCGTCACTGCAGAAATCTAACCCTCGTGTCCCGGATGTCTCTTCTTACTCTCGGATGTCATGGTTTCAGATGTCCTGTCCTTCAGGTTGGACTTTGACAGACTGCAGCGCCGTCTCTCGGGACGCCGCTGTTGTTGGGTCCGTCCCTCAAGGCAACGGCTGCCGCGTCCACAACGCAGGGCGAGTTGAGGCGGCTGGCGTGGCCGTCTGCTGCCGCGTCGCTCCACCGGACCCCCCAGCAACAACTCCCAACTGATCACAGCTGTCTCTCTGTCATCTTCCATAAAGACTAAGAAGCACCTCTTGTAGATTAGGTCAAAACACGCTCCACGTCGTTTCGTTTTTAACTGTTTTTAAACCATCTGAGATATACATGTTTAAAAATAAAAATACTCTTCATACTGATAATACTCAACAACTCATGTACCTGATGTGCTGCCTGGTGGCTCGAAACGTCCTGCAGAACAAACCCAAATCATCACCCTGCCACCGCCGTGCTCAACAGCTAGGTATTGAGCAGCTTTTCCCCGTCGTGCAGAATCTCTGACCTCATCCGTCGACAGGATACTGATCCTGAACCGGATTCATAGTCCCATACTTACAGTCGTTGAGCTGCAGAAGAAATGAGGACGTTATGAATCCGGCAGAGATGGTTTCCAGACGGGACGCAGCAGGATCTTGATGACGGCTCAGCAGGACAGTTTCATCACAGCTGGATAAGTTAAATTACAGCTGGGTTCATTTTCTTTTATTCATTCTTTGTTTCAGATGCATTAATGACAGAAAATAACTGCAAAGGTTCTTTTAAGAGTTCTAAAAGCATCATGTTTGTTCTTAGAACCGTGTTTTAACCAATATATGAAGAAACAGGCTGTTAGGAGGCAGAAAACTGTCCGTTTCTACAAGATCAGAAGCTTTCTTTTTTAAAGCAGACAAATGTACCGATACGTTTCATTTTTCAGGTAAACAGAGGAAGAGAGATTTTATCCCGCTCTGATTTTTAAACTTTAGGTCTGGACTTTAACTAGGCCATTGGACCAACTTGCTTCTTTTATTTCTAATTCTGTTGCAGGTTTCTGAGGAATCTAAGATCCTTTTCCAGTTTGTTCCAGGCTGTTGCCTTCAGGGAGATGAGCTCATACTATAAACGTTTGCTAACAGGAGTCGTTTATGCTAAATCGTCTTCCCTGCACTACTGCGTCTCATAGCAGGAATAAGATGTTTACCAGGATGTGATGTTTGGGTTCTGGCAAAGCATCCCTGAGGCCTATGAACACAAGGAGAATTTAGAAATCCAGGATAAGCGATGAAGACAGAATTGAGCTAACATCATGGCTTTATCAGTTTTACATGGGAGGTGTGGTTATGTCGTACTAGGTGTGAGGAATCCTGCTAAATGCAGCAACAAGAGACATGAGGCTGATCCCAGATTTGGCAAAAAAAAAAAAAAGCAAATAATATCAAATATTGTTCTTACATCGACGTTAATTCTTGCCATCAAAATATCCTTATTTTAGGAACATTACAAAGGTAATAAGGTCTCGTCCTGGATTCCAATCAGACTATTGGCTGGAATTTTTCACTGGTTAAAGGAATAGTACACCCAAAACATGATTAGCCTTCATTTTCTACTCACCCCCATGCTGAACAACACTCTGGAGTACTTTTTTGATAACTCAAATGCATCTGGAGAT
>NW_015150914.1:627200-632908 GCF_000732505.1 Cyprinodon variegatus | reverse complement strand
ATCTCCAGATGCATTTGAGTTATCAAAAAAGTACTCCAGAGTGTTGTTCAGCATGGGGGTGAGTAGAAAATGAAGGCTAATCATGTTTTGGGTGTACTATTCCTTTAAGTGCAGTTTTAGTTTCACCTGGTTTCATTTGGTAAAAAGTCTTCTTTAAGGAACCTTTGGCTTTCCAATTATAACCTGAAAATTTATTAATCTGCCGATTAATCGATTTGCAAAATAATCGTTACCTGTAGCCCTATGTGCCACGCCCCTTTTTCATTTCAGATTCTTCTTATATAATTTCTCACTCTGCTTTCCTCTTTCTATAAGAGATTTCTGTTTATTCACTTATGTTCTCTCACAAATGTTCATAGTAGGGCTGAAAAAACTAGATTAATTGAATATTGAAAAATTGTCAACTAATTTAGTAATCGATTATTCGTTAACTGGATTAAAGACAAATATTCATTTTTTTGGACCATTTCTCTTCTGAGGGCTTTTCTTTCTACTTGGTTTCATGGAGTTCAGTGATTTACATCAATCTTCTTCCACCTGTTTAGCAAAGTTAACAAAGAGCAAATATCTTCAGATAAAAACCCAACATTTGGAAAAAGTCGTTCTTTCTTTTTTCAAAGGGAAATCCGAACCATGTGCAGATATGTGCCAAAACAATATTTACAAAAGCTTGTGCATTGCAGTTTATTTTATATCAAATTTCCCCTTAATCAAACTCTGATGTACAAATTAAAATTGAGTTTCAACATGCATTACAGATCGCTGCGTCGTCAGAAGTGAACTTTCATCATTGAAACACAGTAAAAACCCGTATGGATGCCACCCGTCCCGACCCCGCGCTCGTTCGCTCGTCCCCCCCAGAAATAAAACGATTGTTTTAAATACCCCCGCCCCGTCTTCAGATAGCTGTGTCCATGTGGAGGAGGGCCGGTCCTACCAGAAACGCTCAGCTGGATGCAGCTGGTGTTGCCATGGCCACGCGTGGCTTGGCACTGCGAGCGGCGCCCTCCGGCCGCGCAGATCGGCCCGGTTTGTGTGGGTAAATGCTAATGATAGCTAATCACGCAGCAAAAGACGCAGGGGGCTGATTTCATTGTTCTGTCACGCTGGATTAAAAAGCACAAACTTCACCGCCACACATGCAAACGTGCCGCAGAGCACGCCGTGACATTCACGACTAATGAGACCGAGGAGGAGGGAGGGGCTGGAGCAGTGTTTAGTTTTCCTCGCTTTAGGCTGTCAGAGGAGCGTCGGTGAGTCCGACAGGAAGTCAGGACCGCCTCCGACAGCAGGTCCTCGCTCTGTAAACATTGACCTGTTAAAGCTGAGTGAGTCAAAGCGTCACTTCCTCTAAACTATACCGGCCAAATCCACTTCTACTGAGGCAGAGGGAAAAAAGAAGCAGCATTTGTTACCATCGCCAACACCCTACGAGCACCCCCCCCCCCCCACCATCAGCACTACATTCACAAAGATCCTCCATCAGAACGCCCAGAGGTGATGCTTGGTTCCACTGGATAAGAACGGAGATGAACGAGCCCTGTGCGCTCCTGCAGGAGACGCCGGTGAAGCAGACGGTGACAGAAGGCGTGAGGAAGCAGAGGGGCGGGGTACATCGGGAGATTAAGGCACTTTAAGACTCCCGACGGATGTGGGTGAGAGGCGACAGCAGCCAGGATGTTTCTCTCCAGTCCAAACTAGAGCTACATGTTGGATAAGCTTCCCTGGGAGAGTTTACCAAGGCAGATAGACTAAAAAAACAAAACGAAGGCCGATAGATAGAGCAGGGGGGGACAACTATGTATGGAGGATGTGTGCGTTTGTGAGCAACTATGAGTCATTTCTATTGTGCATGTGTGTGAATATATCCCTTGGCACGTGAAAGAAAGAAAAAACAAAGACGAGCTCCTGAGCTTCCCTTCAGTCGGCACCGATGGCCCGCCTGCCTGATCCGAGCGCTTCCAGATCAGGTTGCATAAGGCTGAAGATCCTCTGTCAGATGAAATCCATCCAGAGGAAAAATAATAATAAAGTGGCAAAGATATTTTAACGTAGCAATGAAAAGAAACTGGGCACATGAGGCTGCCTGTCAGCGCTAGAAACGAGGGTGAAGGGTTGGGATGAGTGCTGACTATGGCACTGCTAGTTGGAGATCTGCTGATGTGTGTGGATCCTGACACACGCACGGCGTCCCTGTGGCTCCGGGTCAAAGGTCACAGGGAGAGCGGCTCCAGTAAGTGGCACATTGTTAAAAGCAAAGAAAAAAAACAAAGAGAAAAGGAGAGAAAAGCACTAAGTTGCTCTGGAGGAACTGAGCCGTGCTGCTGTACATCACAATAGCCTAGGCTGGACTATAAAGTGCATACTGAACCAAACCCCCCCACCCCACCCCCCTGTGTGTGGAGGTGTTCCCGTTCACGCCTGTGAGTTCCTCGAAAGCAGCGCTAACGTCGCCTCCTTCATTTTGCATGGCTGCAGAGAAGACTTTAAAATATTATCTTACACTGGAAATGAGACAAACCTTAATTACAACATGAAGACGTCGCTCGCAAACACATTGGCAAAACAAGAGCAGAAGATTGCTAAAACACCACCCGCGCCCGTCCTCCACCTCCATGTCATTCTGGGTGAATGAGTGAGCAGAAAAGGAGAAACTGAAGTCGTCTGTGAATTCGCTGTCCGGCGGCCGCCAGCCGTGGCGCCGTTAAAGTTTCGCCACCGGCGCCTTGGCCTCTCTGAAAGGAAGTTATTCATGATTTATACACAGCTCCTCGGTTGCCCTGGCGACCTAGAGAAAGTGTCCTGATTGGCTTCCTGTGGAGTCCCAAGAGTTCTGGCCCATCAGAGCCTGATTTGGACCGGCGTCCTGGACCTGAGCCGCCTCGCCGTCAGAGTCGTCCCGCAGGACGAGGAGTTAGGAGTCCACGTCTTCTAGATCGCTCTTTGAATCGCCGAGCATCATGGGAGACTCTGAGCCCTGTGGACAGAAGAAGAGAAAATTAAACATCAGAGTACAAAATATGAAGTAGTAAGAAAAAAATAAAATCAGAGCTCAGGTTGGGATTTGAACCCAAGACTTTCTTGTTTCAACAAGAAGGGATGTGGGCGTTTCCAGAGGTAGAAATGTAGAAACAATGGCGCAGCATTCATAAGCTAGGAGGTGACACCAGGATTAAAATGCTCAATCCAAACCCACTCATTGTGTCTTCTGTTCGCACCAGATAAACTCTAACAATCTGTGTAGAAACGCTGAGAAGCACAGCAGGAGCCCCAAGAATCCGCTTTGAATCCACGGCTAATAGGAACCGTAGGAGGGAGCAAAGCCTTCCAGTCTGCAAGCTTTATTCCTTCTGAATGTGAGCTGCTGTCACAGCATGAGTCATTTCAGACCCCCGTTGGGTTGTTGACAATGACTACCTGTCGGAGGCTTCGCTCTGCATTCTCATTGGCCGGGCTGCCGTCTGAGCCGTTGCTGCTGCCAGACTGCTCCTTCTCGTTCAGCAGGGCCGTTGCATAGGCCAGGGTGTCCTGCAGGTGATGGAGCACAGAAAAACAGAACTGAGTCTAACAAAGAGCAGCGAGGGACGGGATGCGGAGGTGTTTTACGTTGCATGCTGGTACCTGTGCAGAGATGGTACGCTGGAAGGTTTTATTGGTGGACGTCTCATTGGAGACGTTACTCTGCGGAGTCCAGTAATGTTCAGTCATCTGCAGCCACAAACAAAACCAGTTTTAAATTACGGTACATGATTGTAATTTCATTAAAACACCGGTCCTAAAAAACAACAACTACAAATTGGATGCATTTTAAGTGACGATAAAATAATCACAACACTGTAAATGTGGAAACCTAAAGTTGGAACAATATTTAATGTGGCAAATTAAAAACTGCAGAGTTCTAAATAGGTAAAGTTTAAAGTTAGGTTTAAATAAAAAGGTCAAAAACAGGGTTTATACAGGAACCAGTAACTCTAATTTAATGCTTTTTAATGGTTTTTGAAATAATTTTAATGCCATCAACAAGTACCAATGACTCATAATTATATATATATATATATATATATATATATATATATATATATAAATGGATCACAGCAAAATCCTTCATCATCTCTTCCGTCGACGGGGGGCAACCATGTCCCGTATTCCTCATTTCCAGCCAGTTTTGTTGAAATGTGCATTTTCCCAGCTCTTTCTCCGCCTCTAGCTTCATTTTCGACATATGGCTTTACGATCAACCGTAAGCAGTTCCGCAGAAACTGTAGGGGTAGAACGGTTCACAAAATCCACGGTTCGGTTCACGGTTTTCAGTTCGGTTCGATACATGTTGATTGTTACACCAAAATCCCATAAAAATTTATGGAATTAATGAAAAAAACCCCCCAAAAATAATGGATTGTAATTATTTTAAATGATCCGCGGAAACCCCGGATCATTTCCGTATGTTTTGCTGCTTTGAATTTAATCATCTCGCGCATGCCCTCTACCATCTCCAAGGAACTCAGAGCTGAGCGGACGGGAGCCACAGTGGAGGCTGTAGGCTTTGCTTTGAGCAGCCAGTCTGGAGCGCAGCGGGGCGGAGCGCTGACGGAGTATGAGGGATTTCAGGGGTTAGCCTGACATGTTGGTCATGTTGCTGTTAGCATAAACAAAACGTGTTGCACAATGCTTGCACACTGTTGCACTTTTATCCACAGCTTTCTTCCCGCCGTCATCATAGGTCACTCTAAATGCAAAGTGGTCCCATACAGCAGACCTATAAAGTGCTGCTGGCGCGTCTTCCAACTCCTGTTCTTTCCCACTCGCCATACCCACACAATTCTCCACAACAACTGATTTTTTTCTGCTACACCCGGCTACGCTGCTTCGCTTCTTCTTCTTCTTGTTTACTTCTGGCGGTTGGCTTTGGTCGCAGTACCGCCACCTTCTGCTCTGGAGTGGAAACGCTTCCTCTATGAAAGGAGCAGCGCATGGACCGAACCGAGACAGTCGAACCGAACGATTCGGACGGTTTTCATAAACCGTTCCATTCCTAATATATATATATATATATATATATATATATATATATAAATGAATCACAGCAAAATCCTTCATCATCTCTTCCGTCAATGGGCGGCAGCCATGTCCCGAATTTTCCAATTTTCCAGCCAGTTTTGTTGAAATGTGCATTTTCCCAGCTCTTTCTCCGCCTCTAGCTTCATTTCCGAACATATGACTTTACGATCAACCGGAAGCAGTTCCGCAGAAACACGCAAAACCAGTTATATCTGATAATTCGGACGAAATTGTTTTTATTTATCTTTTTTTTTTTTTTATAAAGCATTTAAATCCCACGATATTCACATTTATTGAATTTTTAATTTAATGATTTAATGACCAGCAGAAACCCTGTGACAGTAGGCGACTGAAATCAACATTTTCAGAAAGAGCTGAAAGATATGAAGAGGAGATCAATAAAATGGATCAATTGAAACGATCAAACTCAACTCCTGCTGCTTTCTGTGATCAAGGTGAAGGAAATCGGTCTCTAAGGTCTAATCCTCACTCATTATAGACCCGTCTCTAACAAACCTAACCAGGTTATTTATGCATCCTGTGAAAACATTTTAGCAAACTTTAAAGGAAAATTCCGGTTTTTAACACTTTTAGCCCATTTTCTGTAGTGTCCAGGATGAAATCGAATGATCGACACCAAACTTTTGACA
>NW_015150914.1:623360-625010 GCF_000732505.1 Cyprinodon variegatus | reverse complement strand
GACCTGAGATGACATGATGTGAATTGGAGCTATAGAAATAAACTGAACTGAACGTAAACTACGGTAGTGGATCTGTGATGCTGTGGGTCTGATTTTATTGGAACTCAAATTCTACCAAACAAAACAAAAAGTTCCTTAAAAAGGCAATATTAAATTAATTTGGGACTAAACGAAGGGACTCTATGACGAAGAAAAGCCTTAATGTGGGCGGGGCTTTATATTCAACGCTGCAAAAAGTGTGACCTGCTTATTTCCCATCATGGTCATGATTTTATAGAGCTTCTGTGGTTTAAAATCATCCTAATAAATCATTGAAACCTGCTGGATACTGTAGGCCTTATAAGCATAGAGTAACACTTCCACTTACTTCAAATGTAGGTTCATCATAAGCCAAGATGTTCTTTGTATATTTAATGAGGTAAATCTATACCTAGATAACAGAATCTATATGGAATAGATCCCACTAATACTGCTGTAATGATCTAAATGTTCCATGATTCCAGAAATGCTTCACCACCGTTTCCTCTAATATAACCACATGTCTGAATATCTCTATACTCACTTCTGAGCCAACGTGACCAGGAACTTCACACACTGGTAGCAGCGCCTGCTGTCCACGTTGTTGCTCTGGTGCATCAAAGCTGGGAGATAACAGCAGCGTGTTCATTTAGGAACGAGCTCTGACAATTTCCTTCTGAATGCTAAAGCAGCAGCTGTGGTCACACCTACCTAACAAACCCTTGTCTGACTCAAAAGCATACTTGAGTCTCTGGGACTGCAGGGGGTCTTCAACAACCTGCAGCGAAGGATTCATTTGGGGTTAAAGCGAGCGGGCGCTGAACAGTGATAGGACAGATGAAGCGATGCTTACCAGGATCTCCTGCAGCATCTGGAAAACGTTCTTCAGCTCATGAGGTGGAGCCGTTTCCAGCTGACTCTGTAAGAGACGGATTGGTTTGTTTACAGCGTTGTTCACTGAATCGGTGAGAGCTGTTTGCTCCTCTTTAAGCCTGTGCACCTTCAGCAGCTGCAGCACGCCCAGGGAAAAGCCCTCATTGCAGTATGAGCAGTAGGTGACCATTTCGATCAGGAGAGACAGAGGTCCAGACAGCTCACGCATTGCAAACATCACCTGGAAAGTAACGCAATCAAAGAGCAGGAGACGAGTGGAAAAGCATCTAGCATAGCATTATTTCAAGGGGATTGATCAACGTTAAATTCCAGAGAAATTCACCTCAAGGAGGTAAGGCTGCCCCTCTGGAGTGAAGAGCGACGCCAGGATGTCCGGGTGGAGCGAAAGGAGAGGGCCGGAGGACTGAACTGCGTTCACAGGCAGCTTGGACCCTCCTGGAGCTACGGACGGCAGAGGGCATTAAGCTAAAGAGCTGAAGTGTGAGGAAAGAGAGATTTAAACCTAGATGAGGCTCACCGAGGGTCCGCTGGGGGGTGAGGTCAGAGTGCAGCGTCATGAGCGCCAGCGTGCTATGGAGGTGGAGGAACTCCCGGGCCTGAGCTGGACTCCACCGGCGGTTCTGGAAAAATGTGGAAACACTCAACTTTAGCATGAATGAAAAAATCAACTATGATCCAGCTTTTAAGGTGGAATTCCTCATTTTTATTTATTCTAATTAACCAAAGATGGTTATATAT
>NW_015150914.1:620697-622433 GCF_000732505.1 Cyprinodon variegatus | reverse complement strand
AAACGATTATCCTCACACGCTCACACTTGTATCCCCAATTTTTCACGCTAAAATATGACGGACATTAAAACTCAGTTCAATTCCCCTTTATATCTAAAAATACCATGCTGATAAAAACCCAGTCCACGTTTTCAACACAACCTTAGGGCTCACACATGACATGCCAGGTTCCTTCCAGTCCGTATTTTTGCTCCAGCCCACCTGTTCTCTGTGCTGAGAGCAGTGCAGGTGAAAAAATACCAGGATTTCTGAGAAGTTAATACGAGGTATGTAACTTTAATTTGATCATATTTTATCTGGACTAATATAACTCACTTTGTAAATTAATGAAGATTTTAAGCGGTGAGTAAATATGAGTAAAATATACAGCATTTAGCTTAAATTATTGGCGTGGAGACTGAAGCGTAGGATCAGATCAAATGGTTTTGCTTTCTTTTGTTGGCTTTACTCCTTGTTTGCTCGAGTTTAGCCTGATTTAGTCCCAGTTTTAGGCCATTTATTCTTGTTTTTGGTCCATTGAATATGTTTAAAAACTTAATGTCCTTCAAATCTACCAAAATCAAACATCCACAAAAGTGCTGTCTTGTGTCATGGAGAGTTTTTATTGAATCTACAGCCTCTTAGAAGGTCTGAATTGTTGAGCTGTTTAGTCAATTGTAAAAACAAAACAACTAAGATAATAATTTAGCAAATATTCAAACAGTGTAGTTTGCACAGGATTCAATTTCACTGGTTCCTGCGTTAGTGTCAGTGATCCAGTGATTACTTATTATTATTTCCCATTGTTTATTTTACTTGAACTGTATAGAATAATTAATAAACACAGTTGTGAAATTCTTAGTGTACAGTATATTTAACCCTCTGGTGCATAGTGGTCACTGTAGTGGACAGCTACTACAAAGTAAATATCTCTTTAATTCAAGGAGACATTCAAGGCAGCAGCAGATCCTGAGGAATTTCAGTCACTTCAGTAAGCTATGAGTGTCATTGGTTTCCTTATTCGGTTCTTAACATTGTGCCTTTATAATGTAAAAAATTAAACAAAACATGTTGAAATATTTTTCAAAGCATAAAATGAATCAATGGTCTGCATTTTTTTACAACAGAATACTAGATCATTTTTTTTTTTAATAATAATATTCATAATATTTTATATTGAGTTCTCATGTGCGCATAGTCCACTCCAGTGAACATATCTGTAACTTCATGAAACAACAATATTTTTGGAAAAAAAAAGTTAAAAATTTTTTTTCATGTCCTAAGAATAAGAAAAAACCTTGAGAAAAAATCTTGATCAAGGCTTTCATAATTCATGCATCAGAGGGTTAAGATGCAAGTATTTTAGTCAGGCCCATACTTCTTTACTTACTGAAAATCACCAGAATATAGAAAACAATGTGTATTGTGTGAAAAAATGTCCACATAATTACAGATAACTTATTGTTACTCAGTAACATTTACTGTGCTATAAAAATTCAACATTTTACAACTTAGTTTCACTTAAATCCTCTGAAAACCTCCAACGTATAGCTGCACCTGTCCTCATCTAACCCTGATAAGGCTGCATGTCCAAATTATTTCAAAATCTCACTCAAAGGTTTGGTGAAAAGTTGGCACCCCTGCTTATATTTATATTTATATATATATATATATATATATTTATATATATATATATATATATATATATATATATATATATATATATATATATATATATATATATATATATATATATA
>NW_015150914.1:618313-619932 GCF_000732505.1 Cyprinodon variegatus | reverse complement strand
TATATATATATATATATATATATATATATATATATATATATATATATATATATATATATATATATATATATATATAAAAAAATACAGGGCAAAATCCTTCCTTCGTCATCTTTACTGTGGACAGGCTGCAGCCATGTCCCGAGTTCCTCATTTTACAGACACTTTTGTTGAAATTAGCATTTTCCTATTCTGGAACTTTTATTGAGAAGCGGAAACCCTGATTCAGGACCTTCAGCCGAATGAAAGGCTTTATATTCATCCAAACTATGTTACTTTTTTCCATTATTCAGGGAAAAGAGGAATAAAATCTGTAGTTTTCCAGACTGCATAATAAATATTTTTTTTCCTATTGATATTTAAAGTCTTTCTTCAAACATACCTGGTTGTTTTGCCTGTTTGGCCCCAAAAGGAAGATGAGCATCCGGCGGTAGGCTGAGTGCTTCAGCAACAGCTGGCAGGGACCACAACCCTAAAAACACAGGAACCAAACATGCATTTCATCTCTAAGTTTAGCGTATTTATGCTTTCAGGGTTCAGACTAAGATGGTTATTACCCTCTGAGTAAAGTTACTGAACAGGTTGAAGTACTGGCCGCAGTTTTTCACATTTTCGGGAACATCTTTATCCAGTAATGAGAGCAGGGCGTCGGTCAGGCTGTCCAGTCCCGGGTCTCTAAAGTGCAGAGCGCTCTCCAGAGTTTTCTCCAGGATGGATGCAACCACCGTCCTCACCTCCCGCAGGCTGCACTCCAACAGACAAACCCTGCAGCAGAGATTAAAGCAATCATCTACATGGGAAACAAACCTCCTGAAAGAGAACCAGAAATCCTTCTTTTTTTTTCTGTTTTACTACTTTTGGCCTTGAAGACACATTCCAGGCTCTGGCACTTTCTGGGGGGAAGGCGTTCCTGGTGCCTAAACATCCGATGTTCAACAGCCAATCACATGTGTGAATGAAACAATCACCCCATGATTACAAGGCAGAACAATCTAAGCCAAAAGCATTTCTCTACATGCTTCAGGAATCTATCCTCAGGCTCTCAATGTTTACATTACAGAGACAGGCCTGCTCTTTCAGCCAATCACCATCCAGCAGGCTGGAAACATGCACACATGGGTGTTGTTAAAACTCCGCCGCTCCAGGAGTTCTCCACACGCAGAGGCACTGTTTTAAAGCAAGGAAGCAGCAGAAAACCAGCATCAGCAGAGCTGCTACTGACCTGATGATTTCCCGCCCCTCTGGTCCGACCAGGAACTGCACCATCCACTGACACGCCTCGCTGCTCTTAGAAAGCAGCACCTCCACCGCCGCCATCCACTCCTCTGTGTCCACCCTGCAGGAGACATGAGCAGCATGGGAATCCGCTGCTCCTTGAGAAAGCTGCTGAAACACGTCACACACGCAGCCCTAAAGCCTGAATGGAATTAGTTTATTTTATCCTTAAAATGTTTTTATAAAACCTCCCTTTCCCAAAAAGCCTAACATCACCCTTCTGTTCATTGAGTTTCAGTGGTTACCCTTGGCAACCCGCATCAAATTCAACTCCCAGATGCTAACCTACAAAGTGCTTAAAGTCGTAGGGAAGCGGCCGTTCCAACCGTTGCATTTCCAGATTCTCC
>NW_015150914.1:615535-617893 GCF_000732505.1 Cyprinodon variegatus | reverse complement strand
CTCAATGGGAAAGGAAAGGATTCTGGTTTCAACCGTTGCGTATATTAGCTGCGACGCATGAATCAAGATGCTATGACCAAAAACATTTGATTGACAGATGACCGTTGATATATGATTGGCTGAATTTATGTGTTCAGGCTGACGTAGAACTAACTGGCCTGCAGAAGATAACGAGAAAAAACACAGATTTTAAGACAGGATTTTTTAAAAATCTAAATTTTCTATATTTGGGAACAATATCGTCTGATAAAGAGCACATTTATAAACATGTTTAAGCCAGAATGATTTGAGATTTAAATATGATTTCCCTACAACTTTAAGGAGCTTAAGACAATCCAGTCTGTTTTCATGTGTTGTTCCAAGATGGTGGAAAGACCTACCAAGCGCTACAAGAACAGCACTGTCCAGGTCTATCTTCAGGAAACTCCTAAATACCCATCTCTTCAAAGAACATCTCCTATCCTGGGGGTTAGCGTCCCCCTTGCGGCTGCCTGGAGCTTTATCAAAAATTTATGAAAATTGATTTGTTTTTGTTTGTTTTAATATGGTGTGCAGGAGGTAACAAAAAATCACTGTTTTCCAATGCTGTAAACATTTGTATAATAAATAAATTTAAACAATAATTTGCGTCATAGCCATAGAATCGTCATAACTTGCAACCAGCGCGGCGCGGTGTCAGGCTAACAAACCCGCGGGTGTCTCAGGCCATGGATTCCAAAGGCAAAAAGGAAGATAGCTGATGCTTTCATTATCAATGGGTAAGGATTGCCTGCATGCTTGCTTTGTAATGAGAGGTTGTCAAAAAATAAAAATCTGGAAAGGCGTTTCCAGGGAAGGCTAAATATGCAGCCCACCACCTAGCTGGGAGGGAGAGAAAGGGCAGAACTTCTGGATGAATTAGAGGAGAGCAAAGATAGATCTAAGAAGTGGATTCCATCTCCAAACTCCACTGCTGCTGCTAGTTTGGTTGCAAGCATAGAAAACCATTCATAGATCCAACAGGTGGCGCTCTGATGCAGGGATGAGAAATTTCTTCCATTTTTTCCCCAAATCCTAAAACTATAAATCCCACCGAGGAACGCTGGTGATGGTGGATGTGGGATTTCAGGGTTAGAGAGCTCAGCTCTGATGATGTCACTTCCTGTTTGGTTCCTCATGACTCCATCAGCTCCTCCCATCAGAAACACGTCCACCACAGAAAGAGTCCTTTATCCTGTTTCTATCATTTCATCAATGTAACAGAAAACTACTGCAACAGGCGCAGACTTCCCTGCTTTCTGAGCATAAACCAGGCTTTACCCATAGCCCTGTACTCCTCTGCAACTCTTCCTAACTTCCCTCTATCTCTTTGCTGTCACCGATTCTGACTAGAGATTTTTCCTCTAGATAACTTCTTCTCAAATTGATGATAACGGTAAAATTGTCTCTACTGTAAGACACTTTGGATAAAAGCGTCTGCTAAATGCAAAAACATTAAACCAAACTTTCAATAGTTACAGAGATGAGTATCTGATCAGTTCTTCTGCAAAGTCCTGGGTAGTTTTCATGCTCTCTGTGTTGATGCGTCCTGATGCTGATTACCTGAGTTTCTTTTTGGTGTGCAGGTAGGTGTGGAAGAGGAAGTGAACAGCCAGCTGGAGGCTTTCTTTGGCCATAGGCTGGTAGTCTTGGTGCTTCAGTTTTGTCTGTGAAAAGGTTTTAAATGACGTTTGTGACGTTGAATCATTGCGGTCGTTTCCTACAGCACCGTATTGGACACATACCGCATTGACTGAAGCCAGGGAGAGGACGAAGCTGAAGTAGTCGCTGTTGTAGACGTCCCTGTTTCTCATGAACCTCAGGTTCTCGTCTCTAACCATCTGCAGAGCAAACAAGGAGCAGATCTTACCATCAAGGCCTCCAACCGCTCTGCTTCCAGGGATAAACCTTGGGTTAGATGCGAGCCTCTAAGCTACTTCACCTGGAAGATGCTGGCTGGCATCTTCTCGACAAAGAGGCCCTTCTTCTCGCCCTTGCGGACCAGGCGGGTCAGGAGGGTGAGGCGGTCGTTGTTGGCCCTAGGGGGCCGAGGAGAGGACTGAGGGGACACATCAGGGGAGGAGGGGGCGGACCTGGCAAAAATAAAAAGATTAAGCTGTTTGTTTCCACTTACTGTGTGTAAAAAAAAAAATCTTCTGCTTTAATTGATTGACACAGACACACATCCTGGCAAAAGTATCTCGTAACAAACTGTCTGCTGTAACCTAATCTGCCATCCCTGAATATAATCCAGCAGATTACCTTCATAAACATTAAATTCTTAAAGAACTGTATGAACTAGGGATGCACGATATTGGGATTTTGGCCGATATCCGATAT
>NW_015150914.1:606471-613319 GCF_000732505.1 Cyprinodon variegatus | reverse complement strand
GGTTGGGTCCTGATTAGCCAGCAGGTGGGTCCGGATCCGGGCCACGGTCCACTAATCCTTGACCTCTGCTATAAAGTCATGAAGAGGCCATATCAGAGAGAAGCAATGCTTTTGTGGAAACACACAAGGAAATTATTAAATGACTAGGATCAAATCTCTTATTGATCCAGTAAAAATGGCTACTACATGTTAATCTTTCTGAGATTTACTGCTTAACTAATTAGTGATATTATCATTTTCTTTTCTAGATTAAATATATATTTTATTCCAGCTCTAGGTAAGAAATTCAGATTTAATTAGATATGTTTGACCTGCTGGACAGACTTTCTCTGCCCTCGCTGATCATCATTCAGATCATGACATATTGATGAATGGAAAAGAGGAAAAATAATTTTGTTTTGTTTAGTCCTGAAAAGAAACGGAAAGAAATCTGCTTTAAATCAGATCTGCATGCGATCTTCAGCCATCTGTGGTCTCCTCACAGTGGGGCCAAAAACTATTTAGTCAGCCACTGATTGTGCAAGTTCCCCTACTTAGAGTAATGAGAGGTCTGTCATTTTCGTTATAGGTACCCTTCAACTATGAGAGACGAAATGAGAAAAAAAAATCCAGGAAATCACATTTTACAATTATTAAATAATTTATCTGTAAATTATGGAGGAAAATAAGTATTTGGTCACCAACAAAGCAGCCAGGTTTCTGTCTCTCACAGACCTGTATCTCCTTCTGTCCTCCACTCATTACCTGTATTACTGCCGCCTGTTTGAACCCATTATCTGTATAAAGACTCCTGTCCACAGCCTCAAACAGTCACACTCCAAACTCAACCATGACCAAGACCAAAGAGCTGCTGAAGGACACCAGGAAGAAAATTGTAGACCTGCACCAGGCTGGAAGAGTTATTTTTTTTCTCATAGTTGAAGCGTATCTATGGTGAAAATTACAGACCTCTCTCCTTATTCTAAGAAGCAGAACTTGCACAATGACTGGCTGACTAAATACTTTTTTGCCCACTGTATAACCCCCTACAAGAGGTGGCTGTTTACAAATTAATTTTAAATTCAAATTTAAAATTTTGAAATATATTAATATGTAATCTTAGATATGCAAGATACATATTTAATACATTTTTTGTCGGATCGGTGACATATTTCCGTCCTAGGGCGCAAAAATTGCCTATTGACTTTCGTTAAAAGTTGTCCATTCGCAGAAGCTCCTCTGTAATACAAAGGTATAGGAAAGCTGACAGGAAGTGCATTTGCTCACCACCTCCCGCCGCAGCGCAGACGCTTTGCGGGTGATTGACAGGGAGTTGCACACGAGCGAGCGAGCGGAGAGAGAGAGACATAGCGAAAGAAACCTCCTTTTCCAGGACCTGGTTTAGCAACTGCATGCAGCTAGGCTAACGCTATATTCTTTAGTCTACTTTTTCTAGATGTTTGTTAATTTGCATAGTTGCTCTGAATTAATCACATCCTCAGAAAATACTTTTTATATAATAAAAAATAAAAAGCTGACTAATAGCTTCCCTGGTATTAAACTGGTTCAGTTTTTTAGGTGTGTGACACTATATGGGACCATCAAAACACTATTTTATCTTCACAAAGCCTCAGAAGGGCAAGATTTATGGACAAAAAGTAAACTTTTATATTTTTAAAGTGATTTTATAATGTTTTTTGTTGTTGGCATTCATATAAATATACTGGTGTGATAACTTAGTATAGGTTTGATTGGTTTTTGGCGTCTTATTTTGAATTTATAGCGCCCCCTGGAGAAAACGCCACCAATGAGAATTCCAGTGCCAAACATCTTACAACCCAAAGCGATGCTGATGGGGCATTCAGGCACCCAAAGGAGAGCTTTCCTACGTCTGCCAGGAGACCCAGACTCACCGTCTGTCTTTGATGAAGGAGTAGTAGTGTCCTGCATGTGCCTGACCGCTGTGGACCACCACACCCACTAGCTCGTAGTTCTCTGAGATCGTAACTTTCTTCCTGGGGGATCCTCCTGAGGTGCCGTCGCCTCTTCCTTCGCCTCCCTCCCCGCTGCAGTCCTGCCGGGCCATTCCGGACACCGTGTAGGGCTCCATGTTCAACACCCAGGGGAACTGTGGTCAAACAAGAAAACAAAGCAAACCAAACAAGTTAAAGATTTTCTGCACTGAAGAAAGGTTTAACGTTATAAGATGTGTTTTTCTGAGTTGGAAAAATGTTTTCTCACCCTGATCTGCTCGTCGTATTTTATCGACCGCCCGCTTTCCCAGTCAAAACCGAACCGCATGAGGTGGATGCAGAGAACGCTGGGGAGAGATTTGATACACGTCCTCTTCACTGTGGTTCTCTGCGGGGACCAGAAATATTTGAGGATAAATCATGTTGGAGAAATGCCGTAAAGTGACGGGATGTGAGGTTAAATCGCACCTTCTCCTTGCACTTTTCACAGTAGTAAGCATTGCTGCCCTCAAGCACCTCCCCCCTGACAAACTGGTCTAAAGAGATCTCCAGACTCTGGCAGGAAGTGACGCCGAGGTTCAAGGCCATGAAAGTTTCCTCACGCTCATATCTGTAGAAGGAAGCATGAGTTTCAGATAAACTGATCAGGCAGAGACGAATAAAAAGGTGAGAAAATGAGCCTCACCTGTGCGGACAATCTTTACAAATCTTCTGGTCGGAATAAATTCCCTGAAACGTGTTTTTAAAGATTTGTTCCCGACCCATTTTCTGTAGGAAAAAGAAACACAGCTTGTTCAAAATCAGACTGAAAATCACCCTGTTAACGATCTAATGATGTGCGATCCATACCTTGAGATGTTCGTCCAGCTGGTCCACCAAGCTGGTGAAAAACTCGTAAGCATCCTGCTGCTCTCTGACATACAGCTCCTTGTTCCACATCTTAAAGATCTGCAAACAGTTCACATTTCCATGAATATCAACAAAAATCCACCAAACTCTCCAAAACTAAATCTCCAGCTTCAGTTTTTCACCTTCCAGAAGTTCTCTGGCACGTAGTACTGCAGCTTGCTCTCCATCAGGTGACCAAACAAAGACTGGACCTGATAGAAGACGCTCTCCTCAGGCTGGTCTGTGTCGTCCTCGATGGAGAGGAAGGCCTGAAACACAAACATTTAGCAAAGGGTCGAATCAGAGCGTCTTCCCTGATCTGAATGAGGCTGAGGAAGCTGAGCTGGAGGATGGTTGTACCTCAGGCAGGCCGGGCTGCATGTAGAGCTGCTGGAACACAGCGTTCATGTAACACGTCGCTCCGCCGTTTTTCAGCCCGACAAAACCAGAGACGGAGCGGCTCTCCACAGGAGGTAAATACTGCAGACAGACGATGATTACAAAATGAACTCAAATAAAAAACATGTAGCCTGAATAGTTTGAAGGCGGCCATCTTACATCGAACTCCTTGCAGAGCGATGGATCGGACTGGTGGTGCATGGAGAGGAGCTCTCTGGTGATGAGGCGCAGGTTGGAGAGGGAGCTGTCTGCCAGCATTACCAGGACCTCATAGGCGGCCAGTCTGCTGCTGGCGGTGCTGCACCTGACCGCACGCACACACACACACACACACACACACACACACACACACACACACACACATCCTGTCAGTCCTACTGCTAACTGCAGGCATAGCCCACAGGGCTTTAGTGCTGTTTCTGGTCCTCATAGCTGGTAAGGTCGTGTAGAACAAAGCTATCTCCCAGTAATAACACCCTAATGTGGGGCGTGCTTTGGTGGCGTAGTGTTAGCGCATGTACGGAGGCGGCTAACCCTCTGTAGCATGTCTCCCTCTCTCTTTCCCCCTTTCCTGTCCGCCTACTGTCAAATAAATGAGACACCACCAGACCAGCATACCCAGAAGTAACAACCCATTTATCCCTTTAGTTTATACATTTAGTTTATCCCTTGAATTTTGTACAAAAAAAAAAACTTTAAACTACCTGGACGGGCGTGTATCCCTTCAGTCATGTCCAAAAAAGCGATTTAATTACTTATTTTTTGGAGTTATTTTGAAGAGTATGGCGATCTGACCTAATTTTTTATTTTTTTTTGTACATGACTAAAGGGAAACACGCCCATTCAGGTAGTTTACATTTTATTTTTTGCACAAAACCAAAGGAATAAACGCAAATCTGACGTTTTGCGGATGCGTATTTACTGCGGGTTGCTGGTCTGACGAGGTATGCTCATCTGACGGAACATTGTAAAAACTGAAATAACACTAAAATGTGTGTGTGAACCCTTATAAATGCCACAGTGACTAAAGCAGAGTAGGGCTGCAACTAAGGATCATTTATTAAATCGATTAATCTTTTGATTCTTTTTTCAATTAATCGATTAATAATTGGCTGGCAAAAGGTTAAAGAAGATATTTTACAGATTTAAACCTGGTGAAACTAAAACATTTATACTTCTGGAGTTCTAGATAGAGCATACTGATAGACAAAAATGTTTGTTTTTAAAAAAAATCCTAAATGCAAAATGTATATATATATATTAGGGCTGGGCGATAATTCAATAACGATATATATCGATCGATAGACGTGTGGCGCAATAGAAAAAAAGAGGGTCGATAAAAGTTCGATAAAAAAGAAACGCAGTTTTCCTTCCTTCTCATTGTAGCCTAGCATGTAGCTTTATGCTAGTCACTGCTTCCTCCCAACCAATCACAATCGCGGACCCAGGCACGCCGTCACAAAGCGCCGCCCTCTCAAACCACAACACAGAGCACATGAAGATGCAGCAAGGAGAGTCGGAGGAAATTGTTCCAAAGAAGGGTTTTTGTAGTTCGGCAGTCTGGCAGTATTTCGGTCATGGCAAGTCGGACCAAAAACAAACCACAGTCATCTGGAAAATGTGTCGGGAACCAGTGAAACCAGTCTGATAACGCAACCAACTTTTTTTTTTTTTTTTTTTTTGTCATCACAGCCGCAGGAGTTATTTATTTGTTATATTTATTTTGGTCACTTTTCTGGTCACTTTAGTTTATTCTTTGTCAGTATTTAATAACATAACTCAGGTCTCTTAAGTTATTTTTCTTTAAAACAATTCTGTTATGGTTAAAAAAGTTGGTTAAATAAAGATTTAATTCGAAGTCTGTGTTTGTGTTTTTTATTAAAATTAAATCATTTAGCAATATTATAAAAAGTCCAGGCAGAGCTGCACATAAAATATGGTTTCAAATCTTTTCAATAATTATCGATATCGATCAATATGCATTTTTTTTTTATCGATAAGCTTTTTTTCTATATCGCCCAGCCCTAATATATATATATATATATATATATATATATATATATATACACACAATTTTTTGTATAACTACTGCTCTGAGTAGGTTGCTTTATCGCCTAAAGCCATGTTTTACAGTCTCTATACTTCAGTTAATGATTAATCAATTTCTAAATTAGTTGACGATTATTTAAATAATTGAATAATCAACTTTTAATAGCATTTTGGGACAGTATCTCTAAGCTCATGGATAACAAGGCTTATGCCGTTCCTAAGCATCCCAAGATGTTTTGGTTTGGGTCTGCTACCCATGGAGTTATTTCAAAAATTCTGATGATTGCATCGAATAAGGCTATAAGAAAGTGGCTTATAAAAGATCTGCTAGAGGCTACTGAAGAAATACATTCATTGGAGAGACGGACGGACTTTCTATGCCTAAAAGGACGTGTTTTTATACAACGCTGGTCTAAATGATGAGCAGATCAGGGTAAGAAAACATTTACATCCCTAAATCAGAGTCAAACTCTATATCAGGCAACAAACATGGCCAGTAAAGCTGATGCTGAAGTTAGGCAGGCTGGCTCTGCTATATCTCTCTACCTGCATGCTCTGTTCAGGGTGTAAGAGGTCAATTATACCAAAAAGTTTACATCTAAAGCTTCAGGGTCACCACAGAAAAACTCAAAGCTAACAACAGATTTATTTTTTACTTTTAAAGCTTAAATCTTTTAACGGCGTTCAACTCCAAAAGAACGACAATTGTTTGATTTAAACTGCAGAGCACAATGCTAGCGGTGTGTGTGGAACTCAATGTGAGCTCTGCTACTCACTGGTGGTTAAATATGTTATTCTCTAGACAAATAAAAAATAAGAAGCTAATATTTTCCACCCATAGACTCAGATTGAAAACTTAATCGATGGTAAAGGCTGATGCAAGAAACTTATCAGCAAACCAGATTTTCCAGGCGTATTATGTTCATTTTAGGTTCTGCTAAATCCAGTTTCTGGTGTTTTTTTTATGGAGTGTAAAACTTTAGGTTCTCACCAGAGAAAAAAGCTTAGAGTAAAACAGCTATGAAGGATATTTTGAAAAGATCTAATTTGCTGATTTATTCATAGCCTGGAAATAATGGAGGTTCTTAGTTTTACTCAATTTAATAAATGGAGGAAAAGCTTGAAATGTTTTAAGATGTCTTAAGATGTTTTCTATTTGATCTCGTTTTTTTAACCTTTAGAGCATTTTGACAATCAGGCGTTTTCATCAGAAATAATTTGTGTAATTCTGGGTGTGTTAATGATGCTTTATATCACAGGTCAGACAGGAGAGAAAATGATTAATGGCGTCCATACTTGGGGTGGAAGTCGTGGCTCGGGGCCGGAGATGGCGTGGGGTTGGAGCTGTTGATGATGATGCGAGAAGCTCGGAACAGGAAGTCATCAAGCAACTGCTGGATCAGAGACGGACCTGGAGGGAGGAGAGTTTTTACAATGAGATGATGTCAAAATAAAAAAATTATGCGCCTGAAAGCTAGGAGTGGGCGATATATCGAATATATTCGATGTATATCGAGCATGGGCGTAGGTTTGCATAGGGACCATAGGGACATGTCCCTA
>NW_015150914.1:603808-605745 GCF_000732505.1 Cyprinodon variegatus | reverse complement strand
AATATGTGTATATGCAAGTTAATTCTGATTTATGTCCCTGGGGGCACCTCATAATTTACCTTCTCTCTTAGTCGTTCAAATGAAACCGTTTTCAAAGTGGAAAACAGTCCTAATTCCACATTCATCAGAGCCGGTGATACTTCAAACATTGATAAACAGCATCTAATGAGTGTAGAGCTTATAACATTTTTATTAATGAAGCAAAATGTTGCTTTTCTCTTTTAACAATGAATTCCTCTTATCAGTACGGATGCTCACATCGAGCATAAAAAAGGGCACGCATATTGCATAGCACCAATGACACCAGACCAATAGTGTCCCTACCAAAGTTCAAATCAGACCTACGCCCTTGATATCGAGTTTTCCCAATAGTTAAAATGACTATCCATCATTTCCATCAAGCACAAATTCACAGGACGACATTAAGCCGTCTGCATCTATTTCACCGAGTTTTATTTTTCCCACACACTTGGAATGCATCGTAAACCCCTCCTCCAAACAGGTTTATTTCCTGCGCGGCATGCATGCACACTACAGCTACCAGCAAACAAAACATGGCGACAGCATCAGCTGAGCGATTTATGACGGCGGTTTGGATTTCACACAGAGTTTGTTGAACAAAAGGCGCTACTTTGGAAGACGGGCTGCAAAACCATTACTGCAAAAAGTAGGAGTACAAATTTATTCCACCACCAATAAAGAATGTTGTAAACCTGCATGTCAGCGTCTCCCTGCACACCAAGTAAAACGTTCAATAAACCAGCTGTGAAGGCGATGGCGTCGGCCTCGGCGTTTGAAAAAGCGATCCAATATGAAAGAAACAGGAAGAGACGGAGGGAAATCAGAGACGCTATTTGTGATGTTATTCAAATGTTTTTTAGATGCTCTAATACCTGTGATGTGATGTTCAGAGGTTTTTCAGGCATTCTTTAAACAATGTTCTCAAATTTATAACTTTTTGTGCTTCTTTAAAATCCCCAGCAGGTAAAGATCAGTGCAAATAGATTGGAGATGCTCTGATAATGCTCTAATTTTTGGACTTTATTTTCACTTTTGTTTTTGTCATTTTAGGTCAATTTTTTTCATTATGCTCAAAAGCGTCTTTTTTATTTAGCATTTTATTTATTATTGTGTGTTTTTGCTTTGTTTCCTGTTTGGTTTCTGGGATCTCGTTAAAGGTCTAAAACTGAAACCCAAAGACAGAATGATGCAGAATTATTAGTGAAAAGCTTTGAGCTGGTTAAAATAAAATAAAAATAAAATTTGAAGTTGGTTGAATGATATATCAGTGCAATTTTAGGTGCGTCTATATCTAGTGTGAGTGAGAGTTCAGGTTCAGTAAGGAAAGCACAAACCCTTATTTCTAACCCGTAATTATTGCTGCTGGTACATCAGCTGTCGCCGTAGCTCCCGTGTAGTTTGCAGCAGGATGACCAGGGTCTAACTCATGTTAGCGTAGCACCTTTTTGCAGCTGGATGCGTAAATAAGCGTTCCTGGAGCACAGCGTGCAGAAGCAAGTGCCTGGTTCACCTAACTTCCTGCACCACTTCCTGCTAAATGGCTCTCCATCTCGCCCCGTCTCCTCCAGCCACGCCCAGCGCCATTTATTGTTCAGACCTCTATCTATGGTCGTGACGTCTTCCCTGGAGTTCATGAACTGCATGGTGCCCACTCCGTGCAATTCTGTTCTCTCTATCGTCCTTCTCTCCAAACACAAAGTTTCATTTATTCATTTTTTTACTTTTAACACGTCTCTCCGTTGAATGGAGCCGTAAACAGCGCAAGGTGACTTTCCGTGTAGAACTTCAGCAATGAACCACAATTTATGTGGCGACTTGAGCAAGAAACGAGAGGAGGAGGAACGCACTTTCCTAAGACCCGCCCCCTTCTTCATCTGATTGGCTAATACTGTTAGTTTCAGGGCGCTCCTTTGCTA
>NW_015150914.1:601625-603123 GCF_000732505.1 Cyprinodon variegatus | reverse complement strand
GCTGATTGGACGTTCGTTTGGTGAACGGCTCCAAATGTTCTTTAACGGAGAGTCTCCAGACTGATCTGCGAGTGAAACCTTGAAAGCTCGCGAGATCAGGATGGTCTCTGCTGACAAACACAAGGGGGATTTCGATCGTCTTTTTTAAATTTATTTACCGTCAACTTATTTTCAAGTGATTTTTTTTTACCCACGGACAATCGCTACGAGCCAGAAATCCGACCTGATATTTTAATCCCTGTATATATCATATATCGGAATTATTGTGATAATTCTGCTGTAGATGAGCTTTCACGTGTGCACTAACCCAGGTGCTCTTTCTCGTTTCCACAGAGGGACAGCAAGGTCTTGATGAGCCTGAGGTGTCCCGCCAGCAGGATGTTGTCTGCCTCGCTGGTCTCCATCTCCGAGCTCCAGCTGGGCTCAAAGTTGTCGAGCCAGGAAATCTCATCCTCCAGCATGTTGGCTGCGCTCACTTTCAACACCTCCATCTCTGATGCTGAGGACGATCCAGATCCACATCAGACATTTCCGCCACTGGTAAAATGTTTTACACGACTGCTCTGATGAACGTCACTTACTGGTTAGGTCATCCAGGAGCTGGCATCTTAGGTCAAAGTATTCCGTGCACTGAGACAGTAACCTGAGGAAAGGAGTCAGTGTGAGTCGTCTCTGAGCGCTTTAAACATTCTACCATTCATGCTTCTTGCTTCAGTACCTCATGTTGACGCCTCTCATGACCGATGTGGGACTCCATAACGGCAGCTGGGCAGTGAGGACGACCGAAAGCAGAAAGAGGTTGGGCTTCTGGACTTCTGGGAAGGCTGAGGTGTCAGACTGACTCAGGGTGTACAGCTGATCGCAGGCCACCCGGCGGATCTAAAGAAAGCAGCACAGCTTTGATCTGGGCGAAGGCTCAGAATCATTCCCTCTGTGAAGTGCCTTCAGAGCGTGGCTTACCTCCGCACTGGGAGATCCCAGCAGAATGTCGATAATGAAATCACCGACGGAGGGAAGGGTGTAAAAAGAAGCTGTGGAAAGATGGAGCACAGTGTGAAAATTCTGCTAAAGAAGCTGTCGAAAGCCCGCCGCATCAAAAAAACAGTCAAACGTCTTACACATCTGCTGGCAGCGTAGCTGCAGACAGGTAACCAACAGCGACAAAGCCTCGCGGGCGATGATGGCGTCCTTGATGCTGACACTCTGCTGACGGACGCATATGCCTGCATGCAGCGCTGTTGGAGTCGTCTCTCCTTCGCTGCTGCTGCTGCAGTTACTCCCTACAGGACAGTTCTGTTACTTTCATTTCTTTAGTTTGTGCAAATAAAAAAACAGCAGCATGAGAGACTTTTTACTTACACCCTGTCTACTTTTAAGGCTAGGTTTAAAAGCTTCTAGTTAGAGTGACTCAGGTTATCCTGAGCTATCTCTATAGTTCTGCTGCTATAGGCTTAGACTGCTGGAGGACATAGGGACCCCTTTTTCATCATTCTGCTTC
>NW_015150914.1:596101-597654 GCF_000732505.1 Cyprinodon variegatus | reverse complement strand
TTGTAACAGAACGATGAAATTTCACCAGATTTTGAAAGTAAAATAGATCGATACCGCGTTTTAAAGTGTCAGAAATGGATAACAAAACTGCTATTTTCAATGAATACTTATTTTTGTCCAGCTTTAACATCGGTATCGATATCGGTTATCGGCTACATGAGTTTTAAAATATCGGCATATCGGATATCGGCCAAAATCCCAATATCGTGCATCCCTAATATACACGATACGATAAAAGGCATCTCTCTAATTATCTATAAATATAAATATCAGTGTATTGTGCTTCTCTTGTGTTTTCAACAATAGGAAAGCATTCAATAAATAAATGTTTGAGTTCATTTTTGGAAAATGCAAAAACCTAATGAAAGTGTTTGTGTGGAGTAACCGTAGGTCAACCAGCCCCCACCCTTAGAGCGCCCCCACACACTTTCATTAGAAAGTTACACCCTTGATTCACACCTTTTGATCTCGTCCTGCTCCAACGTTCACCGTTTCATTAAGTGGTTCACAGTTGTGAGCTTCAGAAAAAAATGATTTAAGGTTTTAAATCTGTTTTTTTCAGTGCCATTTAGCCCAAATATATCTTGATGTTACAAAATAAAATGCAACTGAGGACCAAAATATTAGAGATCCCAACTGTCCTTTTTATGAGAAAAAAAAGAGGCCAGTGAAGACCAAAGGAACACGGAACAGGTTTGGATTGAATACTGTAGGAGTTATTGTACAACGTCCCAGGATTTTACACGCCTCCTGAAGTTTGATACAAAATTATGGCACAATCAAAGAGTAGCTTATTTTAACCTGAATTAACAAGGTGGGCAAAAGAACATTAAACAGAGAAGTCTTCATAAGCATGGAGGAGGTGCAGAGATGCACAGCCAGGGGAGGAGATCACGCTGAAAAGATAACAGACGTTTTAAACTCCTACATAAACCCAAGATTTATGCAGGTTTGGGCAGAAAGCCGCCATTGAAAAAGAGCCTTAAGAGATATTTTGGTCCCAGCCAAGAAACAATGAACACAAAATGTGTGGAATAAGATTCTCTGGTCACAACAAGCTTGAACTGAAATAATCGGCAAACGTGGTAAACACTATTATGTCTGATGGCAAACACTGTCCTGATGAAACCGACCCAGCTGTACAACAGGGGAGGAAAGCTAAACTGGGAATAAACAGAATACTCTGAGGGGCGAAGGGTCACCTTAAAGGAGAAGTCCGGTTATATTCAGAATTTAAACTTCTGAAAGTTCTTTAAATATAAAATTATTAATACTGTTCAATAAATGATCAGTGTTTTTAATTCAGAGCAATTTTCATTTCAATGTGCGACCAACCCGTCCGTGGAGGATCAGGAATCAGAAAGGTGGAATAACTCTTTTTTCACTTTTACCCGATGTATTCCAGCATCCAGCTGCCATGCACGTGGGCATTGTCAGTTTCACTATAGCTCTGGTGAATTTCAATGGTGAAGTCCTCTGGAAATCTTGGAAACGCTAAATTCATTAAATCACCGCAAACGTATTAGTTTTAGGTATAAATAATGATCCATTGA
>NW_015150914.1:589945-594262 GCF_000732505.1 Cyprinodon variegatus | reverse complement strand
AGGAAGACGTTACTGGATATAACCTAACGGAATATCTTCAGAACGGCTCCAAATGACACTAAACTCATATGAAAACGGCGTTCCCCTTTAAGATTAGCTTTAAACTTTTCTTCTGTCAATCTGCTTTATCAAGAACTCCTCAAGTGAAAAAGTTAAAGTTCCACATGGTTCCATTTTGTAAAAAATCTTCTTTAAGGAATCTTTGGCAATCCGATTATTAATCCATTTATCAAAAAAATAATCAAGAAAATAATCAAGAGATGAATCAATTAGCAAAATAATCATTTGTTGCAGCCATTTCATCCATCAGCCTGGGCCAGCAGGGCTAACACTGACATAGAGCAGCAGTTAAACCGCAGCAGACGCATCTGTTCTTCAAGCCTTAGCCACTTGCTGTCCTGGTGGACTGAAGCATAAAGCCTCATTTACGGTTCCTTACAACCGTTTATACACCATGCTAGCACAGTTCCTCGCCTCCTAGTGGCGATCTACGGTACTACTGCTCTTTAGAGGGAAACAAGCAAACCAACATGGCGGCGCCCGTAACATTCAGGAAGTTTGCGGAGACTCAGGCGAAGAAGGCAGCTTTTGATGAATTTACTTGATAGAGTCGGCTTTTGGGAAGTGGATATGGCTAACGATGGTCTAATCAGGGCGTCCAGATGCAGGAAACAACGACAGACGTTGAGGCTCATCACACTGCTCAGCAGAACCATCACTGAAAATCGTGTGGCACGGTAGGAAAGCTAGTATTTTTATGAATGTCTGAAATTTCCTGATTATGGAGGCTGACAGTAAGAAGATAACGCGGTCTGCGCTCTTTGTTATCTGAGAACTGAGCCAGAACTGAACGCGCCGAGCCCTGCTGATGAACTAGTAGTTCACTTTTGTCTGGCTCAGTCCGGTTCTGTTTGAAGTGCCATTTACACTCAACAGTTATCTCAGTTGCTGTACTCAGACTTTATTTGCTGTTATTCACACTCTAAGTATTTTTTTCCTTTATAGTAGCTACATGTAGCCAAATGCTCCGTTTAGCTGTGACACCTCTCTGAAGGGGAACACTGGCTGAGCATGGCCGGAAAAACTTCAGGCCCTGATCTTCAGAAAGTTTGCGTATCCTAAAATATGTGCAAACCAGAGCGTGTGAGTGGAGAGGAGCGTGGAGCGAGCGGTGGAATGGAGCAGAACAAATATGGTGGAGCGCAGAGCAGTTCTCAATTCATAGGCCGGGATTTCGCTCCACTCCAGTTCACCTAAAAGATTATCCAGACTTGTTCTACTAAAGGTGAAAGAAACAGAACTGTCCACATGATGCCTGAGAAAAACAACTGTTTTTTGTTTTCTGCACACTGCACCAACCTTACCCATCTGCCCAAAAGTCAGATCTTTCTTCTTTAATCGTGTCATCTAAAAAGGCCTACGTTCACTTGTGAGTACAAGACGTTTTTTGTGTTTTACTTTTTGCATCAGGAAGTTGCATTGAAAGTTGCACTATGAACACTTTAAAGGTTTTTATTTGATTGATTTTTTTATCCTTAACTTTTTAAAACTTAAATATAGGTGCTCTTGTTGGTTTGAAATAAACTGTTTCTCTGGTTTTTGGTATTTGCTCAATGGAACAGACTTTATTTAAATTCACGTTGAGTTAAAACCTCAGCCAATGCCTATGCTGTAGTCTGTGCCTATAATCTGTTTTAAAATGCCTTCTGAAAATCTGAGCAAGCGTGGAACAATTTGGCTGGAGCAGCAGGTGAGCGCGAAGCAGATTTTGAGCAGAGCGTCCTGGCGCAACTTTGAGCGGCAGAGCGAATGAGCAAACATCCTCCTGAGCGGGCAGCGGGAATCGTTCACATGCTCTGGTGCAAACATGTTTTGTGCGTGCAGAGCAGATCTTCAAAGAAGGTGCAGAAGGTACTGATGAACTAGTGACAGTTTAGCGCGGTTCGGTTGAGTCTGGCGCGGACCGGTTCAGTTGTGCGTGCCATTTACACTCAGCAGTTATCTGGGTTAACGTGCTCGGACTGACCTCGGCACGGTTTCAGAAGGAGAGTGGAAACGGGGCTTAAGAGACACGACATCTTTACATGGATGACAACTAAAATAGTGTTTTATGATTTTGGCATTATTAGTTTATCTCCTCAATAACCATCAGATTTAAAGTACATTCTCAAGGTTTATAGGAAGGAGAAACTCTAATTTAATGCTTTTTAATGCTCTTAGAAATAATTTTAATGCCATCAATAAGTAATCGTAATCTTTACCATCGAGAGGCTGCAGTCATGTCCCGAACTTCTCGTTTTTCAGCCAATTATGTTAAAATTAGCATTTTCCCATTCTCTAGCTTTTTCTGTGCCTCGGCTTCTGTTCCGAACATACGGCTTTAGGATCAACCAGGAGCAGTCCCACGCAAACACGTGGAACCAGTTAAATCTGATATATTTGACAACATTTTTTATTTTATTTTTTATAAAGCATTTTAAATGCCATGATAATCAAATTTAATTAATTTTAATGCCAATTAAGGCCTTAATTTAAAAAAATAATAATTGAATGACTTTTAATGACCAGCAGAAACCCTTATTCTTTTTTTTATTTTATTTTATTTTTTTATTATTATTTTTTATATTATTTTATTTTTTTATTTTTTTATTTAAAACAAAAGAAACCCTGATTCTATATGTTCAAATAATGTCTGTATTTCCAGTTTACTGCATTTCTAGAAAGCATTATCTCGCAGCTCTTATTTCATTCTCTTCGGTGGGGGAGGGTTCTGTTTCCTAATGAGTTCTTCTGCAGTTGATTCTAGTTGTAATAATCTCACCTTGGCTCATCCAGGTTAGCCAGCTGGTAAAGCATCTCGAACACGTTGCACACCAAAGCCATCACCACCCCAGGGAGGGACTTCTCCTGATGGTAGAAGATGATCACAGCGCATCAGAGGTGACGCTCTCCGCTGTGAGGCTGCAGCAGAAGCACATTGATGGTTTCCATGTTTTACCTGCTCCAAGGCGTAGGCCGAGTTAAAGACGGCAGAGCTGGAGCTGCTAGAGGCTGAGGCGGAGGACTCGGAGCTGCCCGACGGGGTCCCGGTACCGGAGCTCTTCACGGTCAGGCTCTGCTCGTCACTGAAGCCCAGCTGAGAGAGCAGCTTCTGGTCTCGATTCATGGTCAGCTGACAGAAACACAGACATGAAAAGTCAACCATCTTGGTGATGTAACGAGCTAGAAAACAAGCGGACACATTTAGTAACGCCTACCACGCTATCATTGGCAAAAATCTGGACATTATCCACCGGACAGCTCAGGTGTTCAGAGATCTTCCACCGGATGCTTCCTATGGTCTCATTACTGTGGGTCTGCAGGGAAACATGGAGTCAGGAGAGGAACACTTCTCTGCTGAAGCTTCCCAGTGAATAAAGCAGATACCTCCAGGGTAAAGGTGTCTTTGGTTGACTCGTAGGTGATGTGAAGAGTGACGGGGTGTCCGTTGAAAGAGGCCCCGTGAGGTAGAATAGTGCGAGGAAACGAGTACATATCCTACAGACACAAAAAACATCAAGTTCAAATACAAACCAAATGATTATTCACTGACACTGACTAGCTACAATAATGGAGCCACTTTCTAATCGGATGGTTTGAGTCCATTTTCTGCTAACCCCGAAATCCCACATCCTCCGTGTCTGCCCTGCTGCGCTCCAGACCGCAAACCAAAGCCTACAGCCTCCGCTGTTCCTCCTGCTCTGCTCTTCTCCGACTTATTCTCTAAGCTCGAAGACAGCAGGCGCAATACTATTATCATTATCATATTGTCCATCCATCCATCCATCCATCCATCCATCCATCCATCCATCCATCTTCTTTCACTTATCCGGGGTCGGGTCGTGGGGGTAGCAGCTTCAATAGGGAGGACCAGACGTCCCTCTCCCCAACCACTTGGGTGTGTGTGTGATGTTCAGTTTCTGCCCAAATATTTCTATTTGTTGTGGATTTTTTTTCTATGGTCATGAACTCTGGTTCATGACCGAAAGAACGAGATCCCGGATACAAGCGGCCGAAATGGGTTTCCTCTGTAGGGTGGCTGGGCTCTCCCTTAGAGATAGGGTTAGAAAGAACAAATATCTCATCATCGGGATTTGCTCCGTGAACAGAGGAAATGTTACTTGGCGCCGAACAGTGGTGAAAATTGGAAGCTCAGTTTAATATAATACAACTCTGTGAATAGTTCCGTCTGAAATGAATGAAAATAGTTGTTTTAATGGTTATTGAGTCAGATATGTGGCGGTAATGTTTGGACAGATTCTAATATATCTGCAGGGT
>NW_015150914.1:583481-585156 GCF_000732505.1 Cyprinodon variegatus | reverse complement strand
TTAAGGCCTTAGTTTTATTTTGAAGAATTCAATGCCTTTTAAGACTTTTTAAGGACCCGCGGGAACCCTGAAATGACGGGCCAAGATCTTATAGCACAGATCCAACAAAATATCCACTTAAAAATCTAAACCTACCTAAATTATTATACTTATTATTATTTTTTATCTGTGGAGCTTTTTTTTTAAAGCATTTCTGTACAAATACATTAAATGCCTGGATTTCTAGTCTTTTATTATCCATTTCGTCTCATTCAGAGATGAACATTATTTCTTTTTTACCGTTCAAATTTTACAGATATAATAATATATAAACAGGCATTATATACTGTGGTAGTAAAGTGCTCTGGAATATAAATCCAACTAAATGTTCCTTTGTCTAAATGTCTGCAGTATGAAGGACATGCAGATGAGTAAATCTGTAATGTTTTACAGCATTCCTCTAAAAACAAAAAGAACTCCATGAGACAAACAGCTGAGCAAAGTCTCCCCATCATACCTCACGGTCCAGTTCACAGACATCTGGACCTGAGACCAAGCACTCCCAAAGCTCCTTAGCTCTGTTCCAGACCAGGTAGATGCTGGCCTCCTGTAGGAAGAACGCCAGGAACCGCAGGTGGCAGTCCAGATACTGAAAAAGATCAGCAGATAGAGCGTTTCATTCCAAACTAGATCTCAATCAAAACAGGTCCAGAAACGCTGGTGAACAAAATGCACACTAACTTCCTGGTAGGTGTATCTGCCGTCCACCAGAGTTGAAGCAGAGAGGCCGTTGTTCCCCGAAGCCGTCACAGCGAGTCGGTGGCAGCACACCAGAGATCCTGTGATCAGTTTGACGATCTCAAAGTTCTTCTTCAGGTCCTGGATGATGCTCTGAAGCGAGGCAGAGAGTGGTCACAATGGCGGCGTAGTGCGTGGGACGGCTCACCTGGGCTAAGCGTACGGTACCTTGTCTTGTTTCTGATAGGTCTGTTTGATGAAGGAACGGGTGATTTCATGCAGCTGTCGTAGAGCGGGAACAACCCAGACCGCCTGAGGGCTGCTATGCTGAGAGGCCTGTGAAAACACATCCAAACAAACCCCTAAAAACTCACACTATGAACCGCGTTCAGAGGTTTAAATCTGTTCTCGTGTCAGGGCTTCAAGTTAGACTCACTGCCTTGGAAGTTTGTGAATATATTAGAAGAGAAATCAGAGATACAAAACACCAAGATAGAAATCAGCAATTTCTCAAACGTAAAGGCAAGATGTTTCTGTTGGGTATCCGTGGTTCTGATTGGTTTACTCTTTTATGAGCATACAGCACCCCCTACAGTCACTGGAACCCCTGGTAAAGATGTGTCAATGGATCTTTTATTGCAGCAACATCTCACCCCTTTAATTTTAACGCATTCATTGGAGAGAAATTACCAACCATCAGGGAAATCAATGCTTTAACTAAATAACCTGGAAAATTTCAAAGGTTTTTACTTTCAGTTTTGTCAGGGGCTATTTTCTCTAATCCACTATATTCAAAATAAGAAAAGCAAGAAAAGGTGTCATTTAACTGAGCATTTGTGAGCTGATTTGACAGTTGCCTTTTGCATCTATGCTTCTTTTTCTATGTCTGCTTCTGTCTCCTTGAACCCCAGTGGGCCTCAGCAGATGGCCGCTCACACTGAGCCTGGTTCTGCTGGAG
>NW_015150914.1:580301-583329 GCF_000732505.1 Cyprinodon variegatus | reverse complement strand
GAACTGGAAAGTGACCTGAGATGACATGATGTGAATTGGAGCTATAGAAATAAACTGAATAGAATTGATTTTGTACGGCCAGAGAAGAGAGAACGAAGGTAATGGGCTTGAAAATGATCTTCAAAGCTTAATGTTAGAGAACTACATCTGAGGTCGGCATTCAGGAGACTCAGTAAGTCTTAACATCAGTCATTAGACACTGTGTACATGTCAGCTAGTTAACTTTTTTGTTTTTCTGTCCATCTGATTACGTATAAAGAGGTGCAGAATTAGCTAAACTTTACTAGAACTTTACCTGGGAAAAAGTGTTTTGTTAAGATGGGACTACATTTGAGATTTTTCTACAAACCAAGACTTAAGTTGAGTTTCCCTTGAAAAGGGTTAAAGCTCATGAAGCACGGTTGAGACCGTGTGATGCTGTGGGTCCGTCTGTCTTCCAAAAGCAGCAGGATAATTCAAATATAGTGCAGCCCTTGACTTTTCTACAGGTTTCATTGACAGAGCGTACTGCAATAAAAGATAAATTAGTATGAAGGTTTCCTATATGTACATATTTTGAGATATTTCACATGATTACCAGGGGTTCATAAGATGGAGGAGATTGCTGTTTATTCTGTAAAGTCCACAAGAAACTGAGCGCTTGAAATCAGCGTTAATCACTCAGCTTTCACCAGATCCACCCCAGTGTATAATCATTAGTGCCAAAACCAATTTAGTAAAGCGAAAGATCAGCATACACCTGGTTAAATTACCTCAATCACCTGTAACATAATCAACCCGTGAGCAGATGAACCCCTTTTGTGGATGAACCCTTCTCCATGATTGGACGATAGACAGGAAGCGGCAGGATTAGACACAGATGGGTCAGTGGAAACATAAATTAAATGGGATTACAGGCTTACTTTAGCGTTAGATTTCTTCTTGTGCCAAGTGCCAATATGAAATGAGCTTTGAGTGTTGCTGCCTTTACTGTCCTCCTGAGTGTGATTCTAGAAACATACATTTTATTTGCAGGTGGACATTTAAACACAGCTGTGTTAAAAGCCTGAGCTCTGTAAGCTCTGCTGTAGCATGCTGGGGATAAAAGGCACATGTATCCGAGTACATGGCTCACAGAAACAGCTAGAGGGGAGGGGGCATGCGTTCCTGCTAGCATCGCTAGAATGATCCATAACAACAGGTGAAACATGGTGATTATTTAGAGTGTTAGTACGATCACCGGGTTCCTTTTTGTTTAAACAATCCAATCATAAATCTATAGTGTGAAGAAAAAGTCAAACTGGAGAGCTTAAATCCAATATGATCATAATCGTCCTTTAAAAGAAAAGAGATTGCACCAAAGGATCGCTGGTTTCAAACATAACAGTAATAATAGTTTTGCTACAAACTACTGTAAGATTATTCCTCTTACTACTAAAGTTTAAACAGTTTAATAAACATTTATCAAACCAATAACAGAATAAGAAAACTATGAAACCATATTAAAGATGGATCTCTGGCGGCGCCATTTGTGTCCGTTATGCTCACCGCTCTGAAAAAGTGCTATTATGTCAGTGTTGTCCTGTTGCAGCAAACTTTAACGTATCTAACAGGGTCTTTCTGTGAGCGACCAGGTGAAGAAACATTTTTACCGTCACAATAAGAGGCATGAATACTGCTTTAAACTTCACAGTAATATAACTCTCAGGGATCTTTCTGTTTAAAATAATAGAAAAATTTATTTTGTGCAAAGTTACAAATTACAGTCAAGTGTTTCTCCTATTTCAAAGTGTTTATAACAAAATATGACACATATTTTATAGTGACAGATAAGAACAAGTCGAAATGAATGCTTTCTTTATTGGATAAAATTAAATCAAATTGGATTCGAGAATTGAAAAACAACCTGCAGTTTACTGCCTTAATATTATTTAGTAGGAGCAAAACATGCGGAAATGAACATTTAATTTAATATGACATTTTTTAAAAATCCCCACCATCATCCAGCAGATGTTCATTTTCTTCCCAAATATTTTCTTTTTGTTGTTGATTTTTGTCACAGGGATAACTAGGATCATAAAAACTGCTTTTTTTTTATTAACTATGTTTATTCTCTACTTCCAAACTCAGCGGCTCTTCATCCATTCCTGCAATAAGACGTTTCTTTTGACTGGATTTGATTAAACTTTTAAGCCCCTCGGTATAAAATAAATATTTTAAAGCAGATGAGAAATCTGCTTCCTGGTTGGTGAAGAACCAATAGTTTGCATCCAATCTTTTAAATAAACGGGGTTAGGTTTTTGGAATATATAAGAATTATGCTCTAATTTTTAGTTACCGATCTGTCGTTACTATATTTTAATTTGACAAAGCGGATCTTTTCTATGTTCTTTTTCCTGTTTGGTGCGATTGTAATTGCGAATCTTGACCTGGCCGGACCGGAGCGGAGATAAAAAACAGCTAGGCTCGGTATTCTGACGCTGACGGATGGAGAAGACATAGGTGACGTGCGGAGGAGCAGCGGTGGATGAGGAAAAGCTCTCATTAATTGACATCACAGACAAGCACTCCGCACGCCGTACGTGAGCGGGGCGGAGACGGATGATGTGGAATCTGGAGGTAATACGTGGACTGGATTTATTGTTAGTTGTTTGTTTTTTTTTTAACTAGACTGAATGCAAGGGACATTAATAATTTAAGTTAAAGAATTATGATTCTGACATTGTTTATTACTATTTTCCTTTTTTGTGTATTGAAGTCTTTTGAAAGAAACTTTATTTTATTTTATTTTTTACATTAATGTTTAGGGTGATAAGTACTATTTTGTTTACATCCTTTGTGTGGTTTCTGTATTGCAAAAGTAAAATATTACAACAAATAGAAATCTTATATGCAGGAGAGACCTGACTGGCACCCCAGTTTTTGACTATAGGAAACCCTCACAAGTATGGTGTGCAAGTCTGCTCACATTCAGAATTCAAACTTCTAAAATTACTTTGAATATGAAATTATTCCGTCCTGTTCAATAAATGATCAGTGTTTTTAATTC
>NW_015150914.1:574609-579067 GCF_000732505.1 Cyprinodon variegatus | reverse complement strand
TTAAGGTGTTGTTGATGTATTTGCTGGCCCTTTTCCTTGGCAAGCCTGGCTTGTATGAAGGGTGAAAACAATAAGGCCTTTATGGGGGTCAATGCGGGACAGATGGGGGTTTTTCACGTGTCCGTTTCTTTTATGACCCACTTTTCGAGTTTTGCTTTACATCAATCTCCCCTCATATCAAATAAAAACATAACTTTGACAAATTTTACAAAAATCTACATATTACGTGTTTTTTCTCTGGCCAGAAGTTCGATGGCAAATCCTCCCTCTACAAGTTGGCGAGCCAACGACCAACCCGTCCTTGTTATTACCGTTTTTATTTTTTAACTGATTAATGTTACATTTAATAAATCACTGGGAACTTATTAGTTTTAGGTATATATAATGATCCATTGATTATTCCTGGCTGACTGGTCTTTTCCTTTAAATCAGATCCCTGATTAAAATCCTGCCTGGATGCACATTGATGGAGCGGAGAACAAACCTTTGAAAGATTAGAGAAGAGATGGGATGGATTTTTTTTTTTTAAAGCTTTGCAGCAGTAGGGTAATAAAGCAATATCCCTCACTTTAAACATGTCACCCTTCAGTCCATCACCACAATCAGAAAAAGTAAATTACCACCACAAACCAACCAGGACTTTTCTATTTTGACTAAACATACAGGCTGGGGAAGGAAAGTACTAATTAAGAATAAAAAACAACAATAACACAAAAAAAATCCAATAAAATGAACAGGAGAAGCCTGAAAAAAAGCCAGCCTTGACAAAAAGCCATAATTAGCAGCCATGTGGGTAAACACGGCAGTGGCAGCATAATGCTGTGGAAATGGCATTCCAGTCCCCATCATAGACATAACTAGTACAGATTCAACCGTAGCTCTCACCTTTTTTATGTCCTCTATACATTTAATGATGTAACTGCGCTTCACGGTCTCCTTGACGGCGTAGGCATCACTGAGAATCCCCAGGTGTTCCTCCAGGGCCTGCTGAACCAGACTGGTCGGCAGGGTGGGGAGGTGAGCCAGCTCCCATAGCACCTCTAGCACCTGAGCAGAAACAAAACGCTTCAGACTCGCCACTCTAACACCAGCTGCCTCTGCGGGGTGAAACCTCTCCTCATCGCACCTTTCCTGTGGTGGTTTCAGAGCGAGCTTCTCTGCCTATTCTCCCGATTAGACTGAGCAGCTTCTGCCGGACGCGGTCGCTCTCCACCTCCCAGCTCTAAATAACAGACAGCAGGTTCAATAGGAGAAGAAGACAACGATCGGACCTTAACCTGAGAGCAGCACTGACCCTCTGTATGAGGACGAAGAGGTGGGTGAGCTGGTCGAAGCTGAACTTCACAGCAGCAGCAGCGATGATGGTGTGGATGTTCTCTATCACTGTTGATGACTGGCCCGCCTGAAATATAACACAGGCAAACAAAGACAATCCCTCATGATCCAGCAAGTGTCCCACTAACACACCCCGTCTCCTTTTAAACAGCAAGCAGCCCATATCATCACCACTCCACCGCCATGCTTGGTAGCTGATGCTGCTATACTCTGTTTTTTCCTAAACGATGAGCAATGCATTATGGGAAACCGGACCAAACTGGAATATTCATCTCCCTGTGTTAGCAAAGTGTTCAGGAGTTTAATTATTTCTACAAATAAAAACAAAAAGAAAAAAAAATCATAAGTTGGGTTTAAACAATTAATCGGATTAATTGATTATTGAAATAAATGTCAATTAATTTAGTAATTGATGGATATAAAATACGCCTTGACACAGCGACCCAATTAGAGCAGGAATTAAATCAAATTGTTAAAAAATATAACTAAATATTTTGCCTTTAAAATAAAAGTTTGTCAGTATGGTCTATCCAAAACTCAATTGGAACGTTTTTAGCTTCAGCTGGTTTAATTTTGTAAAAAATCTCCTTTAAGGAATCCTTTCCTATCTGATTAGTAAACGATTGATCAAAAAAAAAAAATAGATAGGTAATTTTATTTGCAAAATAATCGTTGCAGACCTACTGATAAGTATAAATGTTACAAACAGAACAATGAACTTTCACTATACATATAAATGAACACTTTCAATATATAATTTTTAGGCTTAATTATAGTTTCTTCACATATCTAATTAATAAAATAAATGAATAAGCACGTGGTTTTATTTCTCACCTGTATCCTCCAGATCTTGGTGAGCTCATCCAGTGACAGCTTACTCCCAAGCAGCTCGATGATTCCCTTTATCCTCTCACAGTACTGAGCCTGGTCGATATTGCCTGAGGCAAGAACAATCAGGCATGTTCAATCAAATCTTCGTTGAATTATTAGCACATACTCTGCTCTTTACTAATGCATATCCCATGTGACCACATTTTCTCCCTGCAAATAACAAAGCTACTGCTGTTTTGCTCTTTTCCTGCAAAAACATATATATACACACACATACATATACATATACACATATATATACATATATACATCAGGGGTGGAACGATTCACAAAATCCATGGTTTTCGGTTCGATTCGGTTGATTGTTACACCGAAATCCCATAACAATTTATGAAATTAATGAAAAAATCCCCCCCAAAAAATAGGGTTGTAATTATTTTAAATGATCCGCGGAAACCCTGGATCATTTCCGTATGTTTTGCTGCTTTGAATTGAATCATCTGGCGCATGCTCTCTACCATCTCCAAGGGACTCAGAGCGGAGCGGAGGGAGCCACAGTGGAGGCTGCAGGCTTTGCTTTGAGCAGCCGGTCTGGAGCGCAGCGGGGCGGAGCGCTGACGGAGTATGAGGGATGATGGTCATGTTGCTGTTAGCATAAACAAAACGTTTTGCACAATGCTTGCACACTGTTGCACTTTTATCCACAGCTTTCTTTCCGCCGTCATCGTAGGTCACTCTAAATGCAAAGCGGTCCCATACAGCAGACCTATAAAGTGCTGCTGGCGCGTCTTCCAACTCCTGTTCTTTCCCACTCGCCATACCCACACAATTCTCCACAACAACTGATTTTTTTCTGCTACACCCGGCTACGCTGCTTCGCTTCTTCTTCTTCTTGTTTACTACTGGTGGTTGGCTTTGGTTGCAGTACCGCCACCTTCTGCTCTGGAGTGTAAACGCTTCCCCTATGAGAAAAAGGAGCAGCGCATGAACCGAACGAAACACACGCGAACCGAACCGAGACAGTCGAACCGAACGGTTCGGACGGTTTTCATAAACAGTTCCATCCCTAATACATATATACATATACATACATACCTATATATTTTGTTTATTCCACATTATATAGTTGTTATATAATTTAAACACAGAGCTGCCACATATGTCTGATTCAGAAGGATTTCTTACCTTCCAGTGCTATCGACAGGACTGAGTTCTCCACGAGCCAGTCGAGAAGTTTATCTGTATCTATGGCATTTTTCACTGTTTTTGACACTGTACTTTCTTCTATTAACTTAGTTACCTGCAAAATAGATCAATCAAATATAAACAGAGATAGTATTGTAAAAATAAATTAATAAAAAAGAGACTGAAACAAGCTGCCTCAGCTTTTTCAACCGAGGAAAACGGACCTCTTTGAGAGAGTTCATTTTGGTGGAGAAGTGTGGAGTTTTGAGCATTCGCAGCAGCGTGTCCAACCGCAGGTCGTCCACCACGGCCACCAGCTCCCTCTGGAACCTCATACACAGCAGCTTGATGGCCGACAGCAGGTCTGGGATGCTCACTAGGCGCTGACGTTAGAAAGAGTTGGACTAACATGAGATTTTTTACAACACATTTTTAACACCCCGTTAAAAAAAAAAAAAAAATCACGTGATTGATGTGATGACTATCTCACTCCCGCTGCAGCAGAAGCTGCTGAGCAAACAAATAAAATCTCTTTGTTTCCCCATTTCTTAACACACAGCTCCTACGACAGGATTCATACAAACTGTACCTTATCTTTCAGGTCCTTTTCCTCGAGGTTCTGCACATACGTGATCGTCTTGTGAATCACCGGATCGAGCATAGGCTACAAAAAACAACAAACAACTTTGTTTATCTGTGTGAAAGGGTAAATGGGCCACTTAGCCAGTTATCAATAGATATAAATCTGAACATAAAGTGATAAAAACAGAAACCTGAGTATCCATAGATGCCACTGTGTGAGGGAATATATTTCTAAGTTTCCTTTTGCCAACCTTAGATGAGCCTTTTTAGCTTTCTGACATTTTTACATCAGTACTTTCCGGCTAGGGAAGCTAACTGAAGAATAAATAAGAGGAGCTTACTGCCAGGAATTATCTTCCAACCAATAGACATATCTTTTTTTTTTTTTTTTTGCCTTCATCCTGTGTATAAAAGTACGACGCAGTATTAGGGACAGGTTAGAGAATAGTTTTTTTATTTTTTATTTTGAGAATAACGTCATAACATTACGAGAATAAAGTTGTAATATTACAAGAATAAAGTCAT
>NW_015150914.1:569622-573964 GCF_000732505.1 Cyprinodon variegatus | reverse complement strand
CGACTTTATTCTCGTCATGTTGCGACTTTATTCTCGTCATGTTGCGACTTTATTCTCGTCATGTTGCGACTTTATTCTCGTCATGTTGCGACTTTATTCTCGTTATGTTACGACTTTATTCTCGTTATGTTACGACTTTATTTTCATAATTTTATGATTTTATTCTCATAATTTTTTTACTTTATTCTAGTAATTGTACAACTTTATTGTCGCAATTTTATTACTTTATTCTCGTAATGTTAAGACTTTATTTTCAAAATAGAAGAAAAAAACTATAAAAAAAGTATTTTTGAACATTTGAAACATACTTTAGTTTCTAAAGATTATTTTTTCAAAGGGACAATTGGTAACCCGACAGAAGGTGCTTCCATATTTCCAGTCAAAGCTGGACGTCTCAAGCGGAGGTTAAGAGTGACTTTTAATTTGTACTCCAATTGTAACTCTTTTATTTGATCTCAGTGAGCCATGGCTGCTGTTTGCGTTGCTCCGTATGTTATTTGTTTATTGTTCAGTCCATATTTGCGTCGTATATTGTAACCTCTGCCAAGTGGCTAATTTTGCCCCATATTGTGACTTAAACCCAATAGCTAAAACTGGCAGATGATCTGGATCATTATGGAATTGGAATTAATTTTTCCTCTGGTAAAAAATCCTTAAAATCTTTTCATAAGTTCATAAGTAGGCTAAAGCGGAGCTAGGGACTGCAGCCTCTGATGGCTGTTCTGCCCTTTTCTTTGCTCTTTGCTCAGAAGATTCAGACTTCAAATGACGTATGGCTCCCTTTTCTTCTGTTTTTGTATTTTCCGTCTTCAGTATAGAACTTTTGCACTTTTTGGGTTTGATGCTGAAGCTGTCAATAGTCGCTGCTGCCACCCTCTGGATTGGGGGGAGGGTGCTGTATCTGGACTCTTATCTAAATCATCACCAAAATGTAATGGATTGTTCCTTGGCTTGAGGCGCACCTCTTGTAAAAATGTAATTGAAATCCATTCATAAAGTTTCAAGTTTTCCTGCTAAAAGACAAACAAACAAGTACATGCTGGCTCACCTGGATGAGGCTGGAGTTTAAATATTCTGCACAAACACCGAGGGGCTGGACCAGAGCTGACACACTCTGTTCCCCGCAGGAGGAAAGAGATAGAGAAGGACAATTATGAGACATAAAGCAATAAGTGGATCAACTCATCAGTACTATGAGTTATTAAAGAGACATTCTATACGTTTTTATTGAAAAATATCTCTACAATCGCCTTTTTCATTGACCCTTTATAACTAAAACATGGTTTAATGAGCAGAGTGACACATCTGTAGTTCAGCTCCGATGCTTCTATAAATCTATAGCCTATTTTCCTGAATGTACTCTGGGTCAGAAGTTCCCCCACTGTTTCCAGGATGTGACATCAATGTTCAAAGGGTCTGAAGAATTATATTCAAGACGGATTTTGTGGATATTCAGAAGCAACTCCACATAGGATAAAAAAAAGTAAAAAACACACCTTGTTAAGAACAGACGCGAGTTACGAGAACGAGCAGAAGACTGCTGTAGTGCTGCATTTCGGCCACAGGTGGTAGTATTGTTACAAAAATCTGTGACGCCTCTTTAATAATCTTCATGCAAAATATTTAGCAACATAATCCATTTTTCTCCCCCTTCAGAAAGATATAGAGACACCAAGTGGATCATTAATAATGCACAGATCTCAGGAGAAGCGCCAACAGAGTAACAGGAAATGTAGCTTTATTGATATTTGTTTTTTTCATGTGATCAAATTTTCTAATATTAGATATTAGGCATACTTGTCTTTCTTCAGACTTTATTTTCTAAAAAAAAAAAAAAAAAAGTAGTGTTTATTATCATAGTGTTCAAAGGACATGCTTTCAGGTTATAAGGACGCTTTGACAGCTCCTACATTTATCACTCTCCTCTCCTGCAGAAGGAAGCTGTCGATTAATGGCTTCAACTCTGTCAACATCTCTTACTGTCCATGTTGGGCTTCAGAGGGTCCCTAGTAGTTCATTTAAATAGACCAGTTCCTCTGTCCGGCTATAAACAGTTATCTTAATTCTGTTTCTGGCAAAGATTTGGGATTGGAAGAGAGCGGCGTCCTTCAGCTAAGAACAAAGTGTAATATTTTATAAGGCTGGAGCCACGGATGTCTCCTCATCTGCAAACATGTATGATGTAATGATGCTGGTAGGTAGCTGCCTTCTGTAAACTCTAAGCATCTTCTCTGATCTGAATAAGATTATAATTTCTATCAAAATCTGTTGTCATGTCTCCTGGTTCTTTAATAAATACACGTTATGAAGTGTTATTTAAAGAGTGATCTCTTTTCAGGAAAAACAAATGGAAATAGAAAGCTTTAAGCTAGACACAGAGCTTTCCTTTAACAAATGGTGTTTCCACCCGGACCTGAATAAGTTGTATAACTGGAGGAGAGCCACTGATGGACCAACCACACAGGTGAGGAGATTCCCTTTTAAATAACTCCAGTGCTAGATAAGGCACCAAGAAAATACTGCCTCAATCTACCGAGGTACAATTTGAATTTCTGAGAAAACTAAACTTTTGCAAGCATGAAAAATGAAGGAGCACGCACATCTTTGCTGCTACTGCTGCGTGCGGTCTGAACGTAGCATAAGGCCTCCAACAAGTGATGCACTGCAAGGCTGTTGTTGCAGGGAGGAAGCGTCCTTTTAGATTCAGGTATGTTAAAGAACATGACTTAGAGTTGATGACCTTTTCTCTCCAGCAGCGGATGTCGTTCGCTCTCAATGATCAGTCAGGAATAGTTAATATTTGTCCTTTTAAAGAAACCCTGCCTAATCATTCCCTAAGCAGCTCCTTCTCCTCTGCTTGCCTCCTCTCGCCGCACTAAGAACTCAATAACCCCAACCCTCCATCCCGCTTGGCTTCCTGCTCAAAGCTGACAAATTAATGAGCCACCTCTGGGAGTCAGAAGGAGGAGGGAGCTCTCCTCCCATTATCTCTCCTCCGTTGGCTTTCAGTCTCTCCTGCCTTTAGAGTAGGTTAAGTATTCAACAGCCAACACGCACAGATACTCCTGAGCTCTCCGTGCAACTTAAGAGAGCTAAATTAGTCTGCACTGAGCCTTTAGCCTTATTAATATGCCAAGCATTGGAGTCAATTGCTATGCGCTGCTGCAGTTCCGGCCAGGTTGCTGAAGGAAGCGTTCGCACAAGGATGCTTTCAGAAGACGTAAAACAACAGAGCATTTCAAGCATCACACAGCGGGAGGATGTCAGAGCGTAAGAGATGTTAGTGGGAGAAAGGGAGGGAAAGGAGGCACATTCAGCATCCTGCAGCTGACAGCAGAGGCAGGGGGGGGTGCAAACCCGGCTGTCAGCAGTGACTCGGCACGCATCACATGGGAAACTACTATTTCAGTTATATGGTAAAGGAAAGAAACAAAGGAAGGAACGTTCTTACAGCGATCTCGATCTCCTCTGAGCTGAGTTTGGTCTGGATGGCAGCGAATCCTCCCAACTCTCCAAACTTTAGCACACAAAAAAGAGAAAAAAATCTGATATAAGAAGCAGAACTCTTGAAAACATAGATCTACACACTAAGATTGAATGACTCACTCGGTTCACTAAGTCAACCAGCCAACCGTGAGGCTCCTGAAAGAAAAAAAAGCAAGTCATGTTTTCATTCACAATGACGCAGCAAACTGACAGACTGGTTTGCCGACAGCTGTCCTGTCAGTCAGGGGCGTTTCCCTGACAACATGATGCAGAAAAACCCGTCTGCCTGTACGGGAACTTTACTGTATAGAAATATCTGGAAGTTGTTCTGGATACGCGTGCACAGAGAAAACACCCGGAGGAGGAGGTCAGAGCGGACGAGGAGAGTATTCCTTACTTTCTGGTAGGTGTTGCTGGGCGAGACGGCAAATATGTTGGCCTCGTCTCCGAAAACCTCAGCCCAGTTCCTCTGGCATGACTTCAACCGGTTCTTGAAGTGGTACTCGTTGTCAGGGTTTAGGGCCTGGCCGCCAGAAACACAGACACAACCAGGACACATGACTTTTGTGTTTACAAAAATAATGCAGCAGCTTTGGCAAACTATAGATCAGGAGTAACAATTAAAAACTGAATAAAGAAAACCATCAACCAGTAAAGGTCTGCAGACATTTTTAACTATAATCCGTTACTCTAAACAGAATTTAACACTGAAATAAAATGAGGTTTTTATGCATCCATGTTATACATTGAATTTTTTAATAAAAAATATAAAAAAAATAGAAAATTTTTCCATTTTAAAATCTGAAGTGTTTTTTTAAGTAGAGAACAACAATCGTTTAGTTTGGTTTATAGATAA
>NW_015150914.1:563106-569026 GCF_000732505.1 Cyprinodon variegatus | reverse complement strand
AGAGGCGCAAGTGAATTTAGACACTACCATCGGACAACCTGCGGTCATTTATAAATGTTTTAAATCAGGTTTGTCCGGCTAATCCATGACCTCTGCTGTAGAGCAAACATTTTGCAGAATCATTGATTGCTTTCTTCTTTTTTTAGTTCAACAATCGCAAACTTTGAGCTTTTTGTAAACCTTTCCACCGTAGCTCTGACTCTTGTTTAGGGGGAAACCTCTCCCAGGGCTTCTTTCCCTTCTGTAGAACCACTACAGCATGATGCTGCCACTACCATGCCTTACTGCAGGGACAGCCTTCTTCAGTGATGTCATATTTCCTTCTGCGCCTCTATAAAGGATGGTTCTATCACTAACAGCTGTGTTATCAGAGTCATCTCTTCCACCTGAGCTGCATACCAGCAGCCTCTGCTTCTCTGATGATGCACTCAGTTCCTGATCTGCCATGTCTGCCTGTAGGTTGGCAGTATGACCACATTCTTAACATTTGCGAGCGATGAACTGAATAGTTCTGACTGTGCGCGCTGAGCTTTGACAGTGCAGCAAAATCCAATGAAGTTCACTTGATAGTTAAGGGCCCCCCCTTGCAGTTACGTCAGATTTATTTAGGGGGCATGGGAGTAAATGAGGGTAAACACAGTGTTTCTAAAAATATTGATGCCTTTCCTTCCACTTTGTTTTGTGCAACCAAATACAATCTCAGAGAAACACGATGAGGTTTGTGGTTAAAACATGACAAGCCCAGGGGTGTGAATACTTGTGAGTCACTGCTGCATTTTAAAGGCATATTTAGGGTTTAGTAAAACGGATTAAAGATGCTTTATAAGGTAGAATATTTCAAAGAGAAGCAGCACACCATGGTCAGCACGCCCATCAGGTTTACGGGCACGGGGTCCTGCTTCACCCTCTCTGCAACCAGCTCCACCAGCAGCATCAGCATGTTGTAGATCCCCTCGTGAATCTCTGTGCCCCACTTGTGCACGGCACTACTGGTCAATAGCTGGTGATAAAGGAGGAGAAAGCTGGTAAATGAGTGCCAATCAATCTGGCAGGCGGCTGCTTCATTTCCTCGCCGCTCACCTTCTTAAAGGCCTCCGGCATGCACCGATCCATAAACCGCTTGCAGTTCTCATCGGCGTCCGTGAGGCCTGGCGGCGAGGGAGACGTTAGATTCAAACCGAGGAAGAAAAATACGCCAACATGGTCCAGCGACACATCCCACCCACATGATGACGCATTTTGTTTAGAAACGTGAATAAAAAAGCAAAACGCTCTTACCATGCCGTGCAAGGCAGGTGGAGGCGATGAGGCACTTGCCCAGGGATTCCTCTCTCTTATAGGGTATAGACCAGTGGTCAGTGAAGACCCGACTCTCCAGCTCGTACAGGTTGGTGGTGGGGAACTCCATGCTGCCCCCGGAGCAGTTCCCGTTCTCATCATTGCTTCGCTGCAACAGACAAACCAGACGAATGCGTTACCACACCCAGAAGGAGACTTTAGTCCTCACAGCTCCATGTTTTATGACTCCACGGTCACGTCCTGCATGACGCCAGGATAATACTAATTGCCTCTTATGAGGATGATGACAGACAGGAAGCGTTTGATTTTGGTCTTCCTTCTCCAAGGGCAGAATTAGCAGGAAATGCACGTCCTCTCTACCTGTTCTCTGCTCCATGTCTATGCATTTAAAACAGGAAGTAGAACAATTAGGTTTGTGGTGCTGAGATGTAAGGTGGAAGTAAAAAGCATAACAAACCTCATGAAGACGCACCGCACCTTTTAATCAGTTACAACTAGGCCGACGGGATAGAGATCCACAGAGCGGGAGCAGAGAACGTAGCCTGAACTGAAAACACGTCTTAGTATGTTCTATCTGCGAGCAGCTGATGACTCCCGTGTTTCTGCTGCAACTGATCCGATCTGCAGCCCCCCAGGACTCATTTCTGGCTACATTATAAATAACCACAAACTATGGCAGTCCATTTTGCCAGTGGGCACCACAGAGCTTAAATATTAATGCAGAACAATGCAGTTAGGTCAAGCCTGCTGACTCTGATTACATATTAGTCAATGTGTTCCTCAGGCTTGCAGCTCTTACTGTTCACGTCTCTCTGGCTCTTAGGACCGGATGTAAAGCCAGATGACAGAAGGCTTCGCTGCATTTCCTTTGTTTACAGCAGAGACTCTGTAAAGTCACCTGGGAAGGAGTGATGATCAGGGGGGGTAAGGGAGGAGGGTTAAAGGCTGGTTTATACTCAGATATCATGAGTGTGTGTTGCAGTAAACGCAGATATGCCCCGCCCCTTCCGCAGACAGCGCTGCACCTCTTGATTGTAGGTGACAGCAGACAGGAGGCCTCTGATTGGTCCAATCTACATCCGCTCCTGCGGTATGATGCTAAGGGCTCCACTAATAAGTTCTGTAGTATCTGGCAGCCGGTTTTCTCAGAGAAGACTAACCCGACACCGCTCAGTTTCCGCCCATGCCTTCATAGATAGGTAGTTCTATCCTAAAGTGTAAATGGTGATCAGCGCAGTGTAACGGTTACTTAAATAACTTCCCTGGCTTGTTTTTTTTTAATCTTTCTTTCTTCTCTTTCCCTCTGTTATTGCATGTTTTTTATTATTTCTATTGTTGTTTTGGGCAGAGTATATTTTTTCTTAGACTGTAATTTGTTAAATATATGTATGCTTTATACTCTGGTGTATGATTTTTGTATGACTTGCACTTTGCAAACTTAACATATATTTAAAAGAAAGTAAAAATCTACATCCACTCTACACTTATCCATATTTCCTGTTTGGTTCCTTACCGGCTTGTTTTGTTTGTCTGACCGCCATTGTGGAAAACGACTGGTGAAGATGGAGCAGCTAGCAGAGCGAGGTGCGCGATAACGCTGGGAGCCTTTTCGAAATTGAAATGTATTCGAACATGATACAAATATAAAAATAAAATAGTGCACAATAACAAGAAGTGCATAAAAAAGAAGAGAAAAATACAGATATTTGTTTCAATGAACATATGTTAAAAATGGGGTAGGAAGAAGTGAAAACTTATTAACTCCTACCCCCTAAACACTTGAAAACTTACAGTCCTACTGTTATTTAAAAAAATCAAAGTCAAGTGAAAGTCAAAGTGGTAGTCAGCAGTTACTAATATTTACCTAAACAATTCCCTTTTTATGCTGGTTTGTCTTTCCAAACCCTTACACCAAGTTGTTTTCTTCAATTTTTTGCTTTCTCTCACTCATATGTCTATCTCTATTGAAAATGACCTCCTTATATTTTCTTTTGAATTGTATTAAACTATTGCTTTGTTTTAAAACTTCATTTAAGTTGTTCCATAACTTTACACCTTTAATTGAAATACAGAAGCTTTTTCTTGTTGTTCGCAACTTGCGCATCTTTAAGTTTGAGTAACTCCTTAAATTATACCCCACTTCTCTTTCAGAAAACATGCTCTGTATGTGCTCAGTTAACAACTTTTTAGATATTTGAACATAAATTGAGCCATTTTAAATTCTACAAGCTCGTCAAATTGGAGAATTCTGGATTTTTTGAAGAGTGGGTTTGTATGCTCATAATAACCAACATTATGGATGATTCTAATGGCTCGTTTCTGTAGGATGGTTACCGGATGTAAAGAGCTCTTGTAATTAACTCCCCACACTTCACAGCAATATGATAGATATGGTAAAATCAGAGAGTTATATAGGATATGAAGTGATTCAGCATTCAATACATGTCTAGCTCTAGCCAATATAGATATGCTTCTACTGAGTTTACCCTGTAAATGTTTAATATGAGGTTTCCAACTGATTTTGTCATCTATTATTACGCCGAGAAACTTATTAGCAAATACCCTTTCTAGAGTTACGTCCTCTATTTGAACTTGGATTTCAGTATTTTTGTAACAGTTCCCAAAAACCATGATTTTTGTCTTGTCCAAATTGAATGATAATTTATTATTGTCAAACCATATCTTTAACTTACTAATCTCTGAGGTGACTGTTGAGAGAAGATGTTCTAAATTGTCGCCAGAGGCTAGAATATTTGTGACATCAGCGAATAAGATAAATTTTAATACATTGGACACTTTACTGATATCATTTATATAGAGATTAAATAAGACTGGTGCTAATACTGATCCTTGTGGTACTCCACAGACAGTCTCCTGCCAGTCAGATTCCACATCTCCCAGTTTCACAAGATCCACCTGGATCTCCGCTCTTTTTGGCCCTCATGTCTCTCCATTGTAGCACAAACTGGCCCCCACTTCCTCGCCGCCGCAACCGTATCTAGACCCACAGCTAGTTCCTGATTGGCCCTCTGGAGTTGTGGCGTGGAATAACATAGCGCAGACCACGCTTCAATATTGGGCAGAAATCAAAAATATCTGCAACCAGCTCACTGCGACACTCTGCTGCAGGAGGAGAACCAGGCCTTCGCTAAAAGACTGAAGGCAGAGATGATCCATCAGGTGATCTATAACATTAACACTTTTCATTTAATAGACGTCTTGTTTTGACGACTAACGATTATTTTTGCAAATCGATTAATCTGCCAATTATTTTTTAAAATGATGCGATTAATAATCAGAAAACAAAAGGTTCCTTAAAGAAGATTTTCTCTGTGAAATTAAACCCGGTGAAACTAAAACGTTTCCTCTTTAGGAGTTCTGCATAGAGCATATTGACAGATGGAAAGGATTTTTATCTAAAGTTCAAAATGTTTACATATTTCCTTTTACAATTGTGGTATAATTGCTCATCTAAGTGGGTCGCTCTGTCAGCTAAAGGCATGTTTTAGTCTGTAAACTCCTGTTAACGATTAATCAATTACTAAATTAGTTGACAATTATTCCAATTAATTGTTTCAGGGCAATAAAACGGGCACAAACCACGCCTATCTAATATACCAATTGTGATGAAAAAAAAAATTATGTAAAACATTTATATCACAGAAAACATATGAATTTGATTTTAAAATGTTTGTCAAATACTGTTAGTATTCAAACCAGCGTGTAGTCTAATAAAAACTGTTAGAGGTGTGAAATCAAGGCTGGGCTTTAAGTGTAATAGGAAGGGGGGGGGCAGGGAGGAGGAAGCAACTGGAGATGCATCGTATTTCATCTCTTCCCTTTCTAGGAAAGTAAGATATATGAGCAGCAAATGGAGGAGAGGTGGAAAATAAAAGGAAGATGTCTGGTTTGGACCATAAATCTGATCTATAATGGAGAAAATATCCGACATCAAAGAAAAAAAAACATGAAATCACAGCAGTTTCATTTTGGAAACATGCAACATTTTGATCAAATTAGAATACAGTAAGCTGAATCTCAGTGTTTAAATCCTGGAAGACATGAGAGGGAAGACATGTCTCAAAGGTACACTATGTATCTGCTGCATGATCCCCCCCCCGCTCTGTTACTGTGCACCTGCAGCCCTCTTGGGGATATATTTAGGAGCATGACACCAGGCCACAGATCAAACCACTCCTCTATTACACATCATTAGCATCATCTTTATTTGAGCAACAGGTTTGTAAAGAGTTTGGAAGACAGATGGCAAAATATATTTGATGATGCCCAAAAAGGAGAAGGCAGAAGAAAAAAAGCTTATTTTTTGCCCCGACCCTCTTTCCTTATTAGGTTACATATAATACATACAGCTTTAACACAGCAAATCTGAGATGCTAGTTAAAGCAGCTCATTTTTTATGACGGAACCCCCTATGAAAAATATTTTGCATGTATTTTGAAGAAAACTAAAAGCAGAGGTCGCATAATCCAGGTCTGTAAATCTCAAATTATGATTTATAAGCACAATAAACATTGTATCTATGCTTCTTTTTCTATGTCTGCTTCTGTCTCCTTGAACCCCAGTGGGCCTCAGCAGATGGCCGCTCACACTGAGCCTGGTT
>NW_015150914.1:560576-562127 GCF_000732505.1 Cyprinodon variegatus | reverse complement strand
TCTGATAAAGAGTACATTTATATACATGTTTAAGCCAGAATGATTTTACATTTAAATATGACTTCCTTATGACTTTAAATCAATCAGCCTGGATGATCTGGTGAACTGGAAAGTCCTTAAGATGATGTGTGTAAATTGGTGCTATAGAAATAAACTGAAGTGAATTGTGTTCTTCAAATGTTTATGGCATTAATTGGAAGATAAAAAAATATGAATGTATTAGGAACTATTTTAGATGGAGTAATATTTAGTGATTTCACTGACATCAAAGGTTTTTTTTTGACAGAGCAACAGGTCAGAGGTCAGGCTGCAGAGGAAACACAGCTATGCATTCCTTCAGGGGTCAGTCAAAGCATTCCTGCAGTGTTGGTGGCCCCTAATGAAAGGGCCACAGCATTTCATAGAGTCCCCACAGCATAAACACAGCTACCTGTATGACGTTAGGCTCTGTAAGCAAATATTTTACTGGCAAAAAATCAATGTTTCTACAAGATTAGTCCCTTTATAACACAATAACTGACACTAAACAAACACATACACAGTTATTGCCAAGATGGCTTCTTTGCAGCAGAGATATTGCGAAATATGCTTCCAAGTCTGACAGGAATAAAATCCCAACGGAAGTTTAACCGTCAGATAATCTGCTGGTTAAAGGCAAAGATTAAAATATATAAAATTATTTCCACAGATTAGAAAAGAATCACCAAAGTTTATCAAACTAGAGCTTCCTTTAATGATCTGCTGCTCCAGGTTACTGGCGGGTTTCACTCTCCTCCACTTAGCTACACAAAGCTACCAGCTAGCTCTGTTAGCTTACCATTTCGACTGTTGCTTTCTGCTAAAAAGTGCTTAAACTTTCTGTTTAGTGCCGGTTTTTCTATTTATGATTGTGAAATAAAAACATCAGCTATGACCGTGTGGCTGGAGGAGCGTTTTCCCCTCAGGGCTGCAGCATGTAGCCCAGAGGAGAGCTGCTAACTCCGGCTAGTTCAATGGGCGAGCCTGCTTCCCACGCACGGCGCTTCCACGGCGGGTACAGGTTGCTTTTACCTCTCCGTCCACGACATCGTGGTACGCCGGAGGGGGGTCGAACCCGCTGCTCCCGGTCCTCCCGCTGGTTTCCCCGTCTCCACTGGAGCCCAAGCCGGTGGAAGGCCCACTCTCCATGGACTCGTACCCATAGCCGAGTCCGGGGCTCTCGTTGGTTAGAAGCGCCACTGCCTCATTGATGTCGTTCTTAGCCAGCCGGAGCGCTTTCCGGATCACGTCAGGATCCTGGAAGCCCATGCAGAGGAGCGTGGTGATGTGCTGCTCCGTCTCGCTCTCCATTTTCGGGGTGTCTCCGCTTGTCAGGCTAGTAGTAAAGCGGTCCTCGGCGCAGCCCTGTAGCTGTGCACGCCGCCATGTTTACAGTCCGCCGCCGCAGAGCCTGTCACGATGCGCAGCTTCTCCCAGAACAGCGCCAACACGGTGCGCTGCTCAATTCGGCGCCCCGAGAACTGGAGGCTGGCGTCGGGAGCGCGCACTCTCTCTAAACCACATGATTCACTG
>NW_015150914.1:556545-558483 GCF_000732505.1 Cyprinodon variegatus | reverse complement strand
ATTTTGTGTGTCTGTATATCTATCCAGAACTCTTAAAAGTTTAATTTTCACCTGGTTTACTTTCACAAAAAATCGTCTTTTAGGAGCCTTTTGCTTTCTAGTTATTAATTGAATAATCTAAAAAAAATAATCAACTGAGTAATCAATTTGTAAAATAATCACTAGTTGCAGCCCTAAAATAAAGAAAAAAGGGTCGAATGTGAAAGCCAGCCATATACAAAGAAGGATTATGATAATTGAGCAATATTACTAGTAGCAGTATACAATTATTGCTACTAATAACTAATAATAATGAAAGGTGGAAAAATGAAAATATACAGTATGCATTACAATATCCTGAAAGATCGACACATGAAGGGACAGTAACAGGCACATATGATAATAAAGTGAAACACAATGGCTGAAAATAGCAGCTGCAAAAAGATGATTAATGGCAATTTGTAAGTGAAGCAGTTTTTTTGTGTATCCAAATTTAATTTAAGGAATGATGATATTGGATTAATCTGGTGATTGAGAGATTTATACAAAAAGCATTCACACTTCTAGATAGATCATTTCTGAATCTCCTTGTTGTTGGAAACCTTGTATTTACCGTCTTCCTTTAAGATCACTATTCGTAAGGCCTTATAACTTTTCTGTATATGTTATCTGCTACTGCAGTCCTGAAATGTCTGAAAATGTCAGAAAATGTTGCTACGCTTATTTTGTCTTTGTATAGTTAGTTCTTCAATTATAATTATTTATTTTTTTTGTTTTAGACTTGTAACAGCATTTCTCTCCAGGGTAGATTGAAACTTTTCATTTGCATGACTGTTTCTAAAATATATGGTTTGATTGCTAAAATTCAAGAAGGATCTTTCCATTGATTATTGAGAAGAGTTTAGATGATTTTTCTGATGATTTAAAATGCAAATAGAACTATAAAACTTTTTTTCTTTAAAGTTATACTCCCTTTTGTTTATTGTATAGGATAAGATCATTTAATACCAAATATAGAGGCTAAATTATCTAACCTAAAATTTTAACACATTTTTTTTTTACTTTTTTGGAATCAATTCTTCTGAGAATTTTCAAATGGCTGATATTTATCCCAAATACTGCATCCCAATGCAAATTATATAAATTTTTTGTCTGTTTTCTTTTAAGATCCAATTTTTGACACATTTCTTTCATTTAATATGATGTTTCTGTTTTTTTGACAAATCAGATACATAGTTTGAAATATTGTTATTGGCATTTTTTCTACCTCCTTCTTACCACTAAAAAGAAAACATTTCGATTTTTTTCCCCTTTATGTTTTATTTCTTACCTTTTTATACAATGTAATCATGCCCTCAAAGATCCCCTTTAATGCTTAAATAACTGGGCAGTGTATTTTGTGTTAAAGAATGAAGGGCGTGGCTTTGAGAGTAGATGTAGATCTGTCCATGGGGCCTTTATGGCAAACCATTTTGACATTTATCAGAAGCGCTGTCCTCCCTTACATTCTTTCTGATCAAAACTACATTCCTACCACTCATAACTATATATATAGAATCCTAAATTACATGTTTTCCAGCAAAAAGGAAACATTAAACATAGATTGCATCAATAATCATTTCCGTACATGTGGTAATTTGTAATTTAGCAAGACTGTTAATTATGGACATCCACAACTTTATTGTTCCTAGTAGAACTGCAGCTGTAGATATCTTTAATTACACTTTTACGGGTAAAAATATATTTTAGATATCAGAAATAATACCGTAGATCAGGGGTGATTCTAGGACCAGAGGTTTAGAGGTGCTGAGTACCCAGGGAATTGTCTGGATGGACAACATACATTTCACTGTTTTCTACATACATTTTCAACACATCTTATCTGAGACTTTAGTGTTTTTCTTTCTGTGTTTTTGTCTTGTTGGACTTTTCCTGACCTTATATCTTGCTGCTCTCCTT
>NW_015150914.1:552723-554385 GCF_000732505.1 Cyprinodon variegatus | reverse complement strand
ATATATTCTAGTTAGTAGTTTCGAAGTGGCCTATTACATTAGCCATGTTTATTGAAGGTTAGAAACGTTTTTGTTATGCTCACTTGTTAAGCAATAGAAGCAATACCAGTTCTGTTAAAAAATTTTGTTGCATCGTCTTTCCACCAAATAACAGAAAAGTATCGATAGTGGTATCGATAAAGACTCGGATCGATAAGGAGTATCGATAAAGGTATCGATATCAATAAATATTAACGATCCCCATCCCTAATTAGAACATTTTAATTTTTCATATATTAACAAATCCTTGACAACAAAAACACTGTGGTTAATTATGCACATCTATATGCAAACCTTAAAGATGATAAGTACAGAATTCATGCTCTTTTCAGAAGAAGATTTTGTGTTTTATGGGGTTAAGAGAAAATTATGTGTCTCTGTAGGTCATCTAAGAGTCTTCCGTAAAAATTATTGATAACTATTTAAAAAAAAACAATTAAATAATCAATTTATGTAGATATTAGTACTTGTAAATATCAATTGTATGCAGAATGATTATTGATAAAAGTAGGTAAGTAATGATGGAAAAGATGTTCGCCCCACAACTCAAACGTTAAAGAATTGTATCCACTATACCTTTTATCTACAAAGCACAGATGTTTAAATATTCATGCGTCTATTTGTCAGCAAAGGTTGTAGGAAAGTATAGTTTATCTTTGTTTAGAAAATATGGATGTTGTGCCCATTCATTTTCCTGTTGTAGATTGAGCCTGAGATCAACTTTCGGCCACCCCCTCAGTGTACATGGGCCTGGCCACCCTTATAAAAATGTTCTGGCTACGCCTCTGTACATTTAATCATTTTATCCTAAGATATATGTTTGTTAGAGGGGATGTTATTTCAAATATCTGAAATGTTCACATCTTGATTAGAAAGAAATCCATTTGCGATATCTGAATTACACGTCCACTCAAGCTAATAAATGCCATTATAGCCTGCCATACATTTAGTTGTTGTGTCGCGAGAGCGTCACGTGAAACGTCCAGCTCACGTGATAGTTGACAACCAGCATAACAGGAACAAAATGGCTGCTACAGGGGATGAAGCGGCAGCGATGGACAGCATCTCCAGGGAACCAGCAGCCGTGTCAGCGGGGTTAAGTAGAGCTGCTGGCGGCGTAGCTCAGGCTGAACGCACGGAAGATCCACCGGAAGCTCCGTCGGTAGCTCCAAAGAAACCCGGAACTAACGGTGCGTTTCCTTGGTTTCCATCTATGCAAGTGTTTTGCTTTCCTCTGATGTGTGAAACCAGCCTTTCTATGGGCTGCTGATTTCTTCCAGTTGTAACTGAAGGCAGGATTAATCTGCTCCTCTTATTGTGTGCAGCTGATGGAGGAGTGGAGACTGCAGAGGAGGCTGTGGAGCCAGCAGAGCCAGACATCAACGAGCTTTGCTCTGATATGTTTGAGAAGATGGCCATTTTCCTGCAGGGGGAGCTCACAGGTGTTTGCTCAGTTTTTACCAAATTCATTGTGCATCCTGTCTGCATGGATTTGTGTGTTTAGTCCAAAATGGGGCTGCATGGTGGAGCTAGCAGGGGCGGATTTAGGAAATTCGGGGCCCTAGGCAAAGACAGGCAGGGGGCCCTCTGAATTATATATATATATATATATATATATATATA
>NW_015150914.1:548774-552696 GCF_000732505.1 Cyprinodon variegatus | reverse complement strand
CTAGGCTAGCAGCATATAGCGAGGCAAACACTTTATTCTGCTTTTCCTGCCTCCTTTTTCAAACATCAGGATCTGAGCCAGCATGGATAAAGACAGCTAGTACTGATTTACAGCACTTTATAGAAAAGGCAAAGAAAATTGAACAATCTGAGATTCACATGAAAAATAATAGAATCTAGTCTACTTTTTTTAGCTGTTTGTTAATTTGCATAGATGCTCTTAAATAAAAACATTCTCAGAAAATAAATACTTTTTTATATATTAAAAAAACTATAAAGCTGACTAATAGCTTGTCCGTTTTTAAACTGGCACATAATTTATTTAGGTTTGTGACACAATATTGGAGCATGCAGAACACAGATTTATCTTCACAGCCTCAGAAGATTATGTACAAAAAGTAAACCTGGAAATGAAATTATGTTTTTATTCTTTAAAGTGTTTTGTAATGTTTGTTGTTGTTAGCATTCATATAAATACTGGTGTGATAACTTAGTGCACATTTGATTGGTTTTTGGTATACATCTAGCCACCACTGAGTTAAATGCAAGTTTAATGCTTCATGACAAATACTAGTGATGTTAATGAGGCATCTTAAAGCCAAACTGCATTGATTCTGTCTCACAGAATACTGACACCTGCTGGACATTTAAAGGCACTACAGGCAGCTTATTGGACAGACTAAACTGAATTGATTTGATGACCTATACCATGATAGAAGTTCAATTATTGTAGATTATATTGTATTATTTCATATCTGTGTTTAAATTGAAAATATCTTTGAAATTTTTAGATGCAGCCAATAAATAATGTGAACATTTATCATAACATGAATATTTAGGGGAAAATGTTAACGAGGATGCATGTGGACTGGGATTTTTAATCATAATTCTAAAAGCAGATTTATTAGTAAATAAACTAAGTCAATTTGAAATTAACTTTAATTCTGATAAGTTTAGTGATAACTAAATGTATGACGAGAAAATAAAAATAAGAACCCAACGGCTGAAACGTTCCTATTCCTTTTAGGCTCCAAAATTCTTGATAATTTTAATAATAAACCGCAAAATATTTTTTAGCAGCTGCATCATTTTGACAGAAACGTTTTTAAACACAGTTTAGTGAGTCAGTCAGTTAGAAACAACTCCTGGATCGGTCACATGACCATCTGGAAACGATACGCGCACCGATGCAGTGGGCTCTATGTAAATTATATTAATGTAAAATATTTTTGTCTTTCTTTTAAGATTCAATTGCCGCCATCATTTTTTATATCATGTTTCTTATTTTGACAAATCGGATATAAAGTTCGACATATCATTATTGAATTTTTTCTGCCACCTTATTACCGCTAAAAAGAACACATTTAGATTTTTTTATGATTTAAAGAATGAAGGGCGTGGCTTTGAGAGTAGATGGGCGCGGTCTGTCCATAGGCCTTTATGGCAAGCCATTTTGACATTTATCTGATGCCCTGTCCGCACTGTTGTTCCATTTGTAGATAATTAAAATAACATTCTTCCAGGTCAAAACTACATTCCTTCTACTCATAACTATAAATATAGAATTCTAAATTACATGTTTTCCAACAAAAACTACATTTCATACATGGATTGCATCAATAATCATTTCTGTAAAAGTGGTCATTTTGTAATTTAAAGAGAATGTTAATTAAGGATATCCACAACTTCATTGTTCCTAGAAGAACTGCAGCTGTAGATATCTTTAATGACACTTTTACTGGTAGAAATATATTTTAGATATCAGAAATAATAGATCAGGGGCGCTTCTAGGATCAGAAGTTTAGGGGCTTTCCACAACTTTATTAAAATTATGCACCTATTTAAGGGCAAAAAAAATGTTTATTCTTTCATAGCCTCAGGATGTTTATCTGCTGGGATCAAAAAAAGTTTCTAAACCAGTAAAAATCCAGCTGCTTAAACAGATTTGCTGCTTTACTGTTGGGAAACTTGACATTTTCTCATGTAAATTTTTGCAAATGTTCCTTTTCTTCTCAGCAACCTGTGAGGATTACCTGCTATTGGAGAACATGAACAAACTCACAAGTCTGAAATACATGGAAATGAAGGACATTACTATCAATATAAGTCGGAACCTGCAGGATCTAAACGACAAGTGTAAGACCTGCTTAAAATAAAGCTGCAAAAAGAATCAATCTTTGTGATCGTTTGGTTTAATATGTTCTGCACTGAAAGAGTTTTTGGTTTGTTGATTCAGATGCGAGTCTACAGCCGTACCTGGACCAGATAAATAAGATTGAGGAGCAAGTTTCAGCTCTTGAACAAGCTGCGTACAAACTGGACGCCTACTCCAAGAAACTGGGTAAGATGTTCAGTACTCAGAAGTAGAGAGGTGTGTCATAGATCCGGAAGAGTCTTTATTTGGATGGATTTTACACCAAACACTGGGAGCAGAGCTTGTTTTAGTGATCTATTAGNTTTTGGCTGATGTTCGCCAACCATTGATGCAATTTTATTTATTAATTTTTTAAAATTAATAATCGATACTTGGCGTCAAGAATCGATGCAGTAGATCACGAAAATTAGAGTCACGATGCATCATCACGGCGATTATTTTGCACACCCCTAATATATATATATATATATATATATATATATATATATATATATATATATATATATATATATATAAACATTTATTAATATGTATTTTTAGATGTGCAAGATAAATATTTAGTCTTTAATGACTAGTAAATTACCATTCCATTATTCGTCAGATTGGCAAAGTTTTTCCGCCCTAAAGTGCAATAATCTTTGCCCATTGACTCGTTAAATGTTACATGTGTTAAATGTGTACATGCGCAGTAGCTCCTCTGCCATACAGACGGATAGGAGTGCTGACAGGAAGTGTATTTGCTCACTACCTCCCACCACAGCACTGATGTTTTGCAGGTGTTTGAGGGGTCGAGTCGCGGGAGCTGGAGAGAGAAGGGGAGAGAAATGGCGCAAGAACCGTCCTTTTCCAGGACCTGGTTTAGCTCCTAGGCTAGCAGCATATAGCGAGGCAAACACTTTATTCTGCTTTTCCTGCCTCCTTTTTCAAACATCAGGATCTGAGCCAGCATGGATAAAGACAGCTAGGACTGATTTACAGCACTTTATAGAAAAGGCAAAGAAAATTGAACAATCTGAGATTCACATGAAAAATAATAGAATCTAGTCTACTTTTTCTAGCTGTTTGTTAATTTGCATAGATGCTCTTAAATAAAAACATTCTCAGAAAATAAATACTTTTTTATATATTAAAAAAAAACTATAAAGCTGACTAAAAGCTTCTCCATTATTAAATTTATTTAGGTTTGTGACACAATATTGGAGCATGCAGAACACAGATTTATCTTCACAGCCTCAGAAGATTTATGTACAAAAAGTAAACCTGGAAATGAAATTATGTTTTTATTCTTTAAAGTGTTTTGTAATGTTTGTTGTTGTTAGCATTCATATAAATACTGGTGTGATAACTTAGTGCACATTTGATTGGTTTTTGGTATACATCTAGCCACCACTGAGTTAAATGCTAGTTTAATGCTTCATGACAAATACTAGTGATGTTAATGAGGCATGTTAAGGCCAAACTGCATTGATTCTGTCTCACAGAATACTGACACCTGCTGGACATTTAAAGGCACTACAGGCAGCTTATTGGACAGACTAAACTGAATTGATTTGATGACCTATACTATGATAGAAGTTCAGTTATTGTAGATTATATTGTATTATTTCATATCTGTGTTTAAATTGATAATATCTTTGAAATTTTTAGATGCAGCCAATAAATAATGTGAACATTTATCATAACATGAATATTTAGGGGAAAATGTTAACGAGGATGCATGTGGACTGGGATTTTTAATCATATTTCTAAAAGTAGATTTATTAGTAAA
>NW_015150914.1:543202-547288 GCF_000732505.1 Cyprinodon variegatus | reverse complement strand
TTCCATAAACGACCAATCACATTCACTTTATCTCTCGTGTCAAATCGTGCACCACTCGGGAGAATTCGGAAATGCAACGGTTGGAACAGCCGCTTCCCTACGACTTTAGTTTTTTGACCGGTGATGCTCATCTGACAGAACAAAGGCTCCTACGCCACCAGATGGACCCCGACAACATTTATCTTTACTTATCTAACTACTTTTACATTTCTATGTACACATAGGATACAATAGCAGAGGTGTCAAGTAAAAAACACAAATACTTTGTTACCTTACCGAAGTACATATTTTGGCTATCTATACTTTACTGGAGTAATAATTTTTTTTAGGCAACCTTTTACTTATACTTCTTAAATTTCCTTTTGCAATTATCTCTACTTTCTACTCCTTACAATCTAAAAATAGACTCGTTAGTTTAGTTTCCTTTAAGCTCATTTTCATTTATGGCCTGTTGGGGTTTTAAAAAAATAAAAACTATCAAAATAATTAGTTTCATCCAGATAATTTCTTTGTGGTTCGACTCGGTGCTGCCCCAACAAAATAAATCGTTTTTCCAGATGATGCAAAGTTAAATTTGACACATTTACCATTAGTTATAAAACTAAGAAAATAAAGTCTAAGGAAGTTATCATCCAGAATTGTAGAAAAATGTTTCATTAAACATTAAACGAAAGGACGAGATCACGAATACAAGCGGCCTAAATGAGTTTCCTTCACAGGGTGGCTGGGCGCACCCTTCCAGATCAGGTGGGGAGCTCAGTTACCCAGGAGGAGCTCGGAGTAGAGTCGTTGCTCCTCCATGTTGAAAGGAGCCAGCTGAGGCATCTGCTCAGGATGCCTCCTGGTCGCCTCCCCCAGGCCCCCTATGTCCCATAGGGAGGAGGCCTGGTGGAAGGACCAGGACACGCTGGAAGACAATGTCTCTGAGCTGGCCTGGTGTCGCCTGAAATAAAGAGGAAGAAGATGGATAGATGTTCCTTTAATAGGGTACTGCAGTAAAGCTTCTGGCCTTAACATTTTTTCTTGCATTACTTTTACACTTAAAGTAATAAAAAAAAAAATGGTTCTTTCATACTTTTAATTTTGTAAAAAGATTACATTGATACTCTAACTTCTACAAAAGTGTTTTTATAAAGTAGGATTTATACTCAAGGTTCCCGCGGGTCCTTAAAAAGTCTTAAAAGGCATTGAATTCTTCAAAATAAAACTAAGGCCTTAATTGGTATAAAATGTCTTAAATCAGTCTTTCATAGGTCTAATTTTTAAAACATCATAAATAGGATTATTTTTATTATGATTTATTTTTGTAATCTAAATAAAATGCTAACATTGACATTTTTTATTTTAATTTTTTATAAAAAAAATAAATAAATAACGACTCGCCATTATTGGTTCCGTCCCGATAGCGGAACCAATAAAGCGTTGTTGCGGCCGGGACATTTGGGAGATGCACCATTAAGTTTTTGTCTGGAAAATCTGAGCAAGTGTAAATGGAACCAAAATTGTCTCCAGCCAAGAGTTTTCTCCATGGCTAAAACCAGGGAACATACATGAGGCTCAGTGGATTTAGTGCAAGAAGAGATTCAAGCTCAGAACGATGGGAATTAAGGCAGTGGAGTCGCACATGCGAAGCACGAAACACAAAGCGTCAAAATGGAGTTACAGAGAAACAGCCGGTATTTCTCAGTTTAGTTCCACCCTTGTCTCTGCAACGCCTCCACTTATCACCAAATCAAACATACTAAGAAAACCATACAAAGAAAAATAGCTGCTAAAAAGACTTAGCACTGGTTATGTTGGGGCTTTAAAACTGATTTGTTTTGTTCCCTGCTAAAACAAAGTTTGTGAATTCAGTTAAATAATTGTTCAAATATATCTGTCATTTGTGTGTTTTTAGCTTTCTTCCTGTTTGGGAAGCTTTTCAACACTTGAAACATTAGTGCAGTGGTTTATGTTAAAATAAACCTTTGGGTTAAGTTGTAGCAAGCAGGATTTTCTTGTCTTTCTTGTGAATATGGTCTTAAATTTTATTTCAAGTGGCATTAAAAAGTCTTAAAAAGTCTTGAATTTAACTTGCCTTATGCTGTAGGAACCCTGATACTCCTACTTGAGTAAAAAACATTAATACTTTTGAAACCTCTGCACAGTAGATGTAAATTACGGTAGTTTTTATAGGATGGCATTCTAGGAAGGTTTTGTCTATTTTAGAATAGGTATTCGTTTATTCTCAAAGTCTGAACAAACTTTTATTTATGGAAGGGAAATATTCTGCTTTTTTTTCTCTTTACAGAAGCCAGATTTAAGAAACTGGAGAAGCGATGAGGAAGAGAAGAGCAGGAAGATTGTTGGTTTTGGTGCCTCCCTGCACTGCCCTCCGCTCTCTTCACCAGTTAGACTCTCCAGCTGCAGCGGAGGGTGAACGGATCCTCAAGCAACACTTGGAAAGACTTTGGAACCTCAATAGTTTGACGGAGGAAGAATCTTTATGCACATGAACTAAAACCAGGGTTTGCTTTAGATGTGGCTGCAGCATCATCCGTCTGTTCAGACGCTACCTTTCCTGAATGAAATCAGTGAAACATCCTCAACAAATAATGAAATCAAATATAAACATGTTTCGTTTATTTGATGTTACCTTTTTGAATAAAGTTGGACGTTCTTACGTTGATCTGCCTTTACTTGACAGTAGCTCTGACATGTATACTTATTGTTCAGGCAGACAACAAACTGCTTTAAACAGAATTTAATTTTCAATCTTTAACTTATGGAAGATTGATTATTCATGTTACGTGACCCTAAAACATTGAAACCAATTACTTAAAAAAAGCATTTTCCCACTACTGCCAGCAGGTGGCGGTGTTGCACCATGATTTGCTCTTTAAGTTGTTATCAAGTTGTTTTCTTTTGCTGTGGGTGGGGGGGGGACTAAACCACTGTTTAACAACAAGGGCTCCGGTTACAGATTTCTCACAGAAATGAACAGAGAGACCAACTGGGAGAAATGGGAGGCAGAAAGTTGAACATCCAAAGTAAAGGATGGATTTTCCAGCAGTCTGAATGTCAGCTGTCCCACAGCAGAATGCAGATATCTGTTCCCACCGGATCTCTCCTCTGAATCTATGCCACTCGCTCCACGCACGCAGGAATGTGTATTTGTGTGCAGAGCTTAATCTAAACCAGGTCTCTGTCATTAGTTGAGCTGAGAGCCTGGCACAGAGGGAGCTCATTATTCATACTGTAACATTATTTACTGCTGCTCTCTGATCCTTCCATCTCTCCTTCTCCCTGCTTTCTTTTTTCTTTCCGAGCCCCTCGGGTGTATCCTTCAATCCTTTCCTAAAGGCTGTCCGCTCTTGGGAAATGGGCTTTGGGTTGTTTTCTGGAGGCGAAGTGTTCGTGCCATGAAGTATTCAAGCAAATTAGAGCAGGTAACATATTGGCCAAGCTTGGGTGGTTGTTGCATGGGCTGTGCTAAATAATTGGTTTAGAAATCAACAAGGTGAAAGGAATTCATGTAGTTTTATAGTTCACTTAAAGATTCCAGCTATACTGGAAAAAACCTGACTTTAGTGGTTTATGGAGCTTTGCAAAAGTATCCACCCCCTTTCCGTACCTTACACCCAAAAACATTTATTTGATATGATTTGAGGTGGTAGACCAAGAAGGATTTAAACAGGTTAAGTTTGGATTTCTTTTTAGTTTCCATAGGGTGACACTTTATTAAACCCCTTTATGTAGAGATTGATGCCCGTGGTCAATAATCTCTACAACCATACCATACCAGCTTTATTTATGAAGCACTTTATGCACCGGACAGAACCAAAGTGCTGTACACAATCATAAAATACAATAAAATTATAAAATTGAAAAAAAAAAACGAGTGTAAAATACATGTTAGTATACAAAAAGAATAAAACAAAGTAAAACCTCTCAAATTGTGCCAAAAACAAGGAAAAAATATAAGTCTTAAGAAGGGACTTAAAAACAGCCAGAGAAGAGGCCTGTCTTCTGCTCAGAGGCAGATCGTTCCACAGCTTAGGAGCTGCCACAGAAAAAGCACGGTCTCCTCTGAGCTGCATTTTATCT
>NW_015150914.1:540049-541781 GCF_000732505.1 Cyprinodon variegatus | reverse complement strand
CAATTCAGCACAAATATAAATCAAAGTGCTTTAAATGAATTAAACAGTAAAATAAAAGCAAAATAAAGCAAGTAAAGATATAAAACCAGATAAAAGCAGGTAGTAAAGCAAATAAAAACAGTTTTTCCTGCACATTGAGGGTATGTATCTACCAGCTTTGCATTTCTGCAGTTGGACGGTTTGGTCTGATACCTGGTGTACAGTCAGAAAGGATAAAGAACATCTGCAAAGACCTTTTATTTTGATTTTTCAAAGAGAATTTTGGACTAATAAGACCAATCCAAACCATGTGAAAGCCTTGATCTGAGCCGTTGTAGCTCTGGTTGAGTGTTTCGTGTCGCCATGCTGGAAGCTGCATCCTGCTTTCAAATATTTTGCAGCTCTTCACAGAGTTTTTCCAGGATTGCTCTTTATTTAGCTCCATGATCTTTGTTCTTCCTTACAGCAATGTTTCCCAACCTTTTTTGACTTGTGTACGCCTTCAGCCATACACAATACTCAATAACCTATTATAGAATTAAAAGAATTTATATAATTTTTTTTGAACTTGCGCATTTCTTTGGCATCTTATTCATCTAGTTTTATTTTGTTTTCATCATTCATGATTCCTGAGCAGCTTTGATCAGATGTGTTCTCTGCTTCCACTCTGTTCCTCTGCTTGGTTTTTAATGTGTGCCAAAGCTGAATAATTAACTTTTGGTAAAAAAGTAAAGCTTTTTTTTTTATTTTTTAGTTAGGTTCTGACAAAGTGAAATAGATCCCATCCCTATTTTATTACCTAAAGCGGGGCCCGTCATGATCTGCCCTGATAGCTGACCTTAATTACTCATCCCTTTCACCTGCTTTACTCTGTCCAGCTCCTAATTATCATTCATCTCATCCATCTGCCAGTTTCCCTTATATTGGGCTCAGTTCCAGCTATCAGGGCCAGATCATTGTTTCCTGTTTGCCTTCTGTCAGTGTCCTGTCTGTCCGTTTGCTTAGTTTTAGTCATTTCCAAGGTTCATGTTCCAGGCAGGAGTTTATTTTCTAGCCAGTGTCCTCAGGCAAGTTATTCCATAACCAGTGGTGAGAGCGTTTCAACGTTTCCGTCCAGGTTCTGTCTTCCTGATTCTGTTCCCTCTCACCCACTGGCCCTGTCTGTCCCTGCCTGATCTGTTCGCCTGAACCACGGTTGGACTCCTGCTGGATTCTGCCTCCCAGGTGCTTTTCTTTCTGAGCTGGATCCTGTGTGGATCGGAACCCCCGGCCCATTATTGAGAGGATGGACTGACTTGTTAAACCAGGTAAGTGACTCACTCTGATAATCATCTCCTGTTCAGATGATGGTGGTCACTTACCCGTGTTTCTCCCAAAACCTGAGTCTTTTATGTTTGTTTTAATAAACATTTTGAACTTTCCTACTGACTGTCTCACCTTGAATACTGGGGCCATCTGTACCGCTTATGTCGGGGCATACGCCACGATTTTTTTTTTTGCCCTTTTCGGGCCGATTCTCCAGTCGTGCAAGAATTTTTCGATCAGGTCGACTTTCAGCCTGATGGTGTGTGGTGTAGTGAACAGGGGATAATAAGGGTACGATCAGCCTCTAACGCCATCTCCCCATCAGGAATCGTTACGTCGGGAGAAAATTCAGTCGGCCCTCGTAAGGCGGTCATAGGCAAATCACTCAGTGGGCAAACAAGGATTCTTCTTCTTCTTCTTCCTCTCAGATGTAAACCCAGCAGCATGG
>NW_015150914.1:535314-536104 GCF_000732505.1 Cyprinodon variegatus | reverse complement strand
AATCTCTTGCCTTATATTGCATATCTGCTTTGTCTTTTAGGGCTGCGTGGCAAAACACTGCATTTAGGAAGTAACAAAGGGAAGCACTGCTCAAATATCACGGCAGTGACCTTATAACGATGCGCTGATGATTTACATACCTCCACATGCTGAAAGGCTAAAATGCCTCCATCAGGAGGTCAGTCTGCTGTACACATCTTTTTTTTAATCAGTCCAATAAATATTTATTTAACCACTGAGGTCTTGGATAGTTTGTATAGAGAGTATGTAGCTTTAATCCCGTAATCCAAATAAAAAGCTTAATCAAATAAAAGGAGTCAGGAATTCCATAGTTATTTACACCCTTCATCTCAATAAACATCCACCGTACACAGCACAAGGTCTCTACAAGCAAACATAGGAAATACGTAATGTAAGACTTTATTTTCACGATTCCCAATATGTTTGCTTTTTTAGAACTTTGTAAAGAAACCTTAATGCCAACAGTGAGGCTAACATTGGTCGATACTTTTCACAGAGAAGATTAGCTTTAAATCATCTTGTGTCCCTCATGTCCGTCGGTCTACTCTTTGGCACAGAGTGGGGAATGTAGATGGTGTGAGTGTATATATATATATCGGTGATATTGGAATATATACAATAAAAATTTTAAAGGAAAATAAATATTTTGCTTGTTTTAGAGTGACTGTAATTATGCAGACTAAATTCTATCTCTATTCTCCCACTCTGCAGAATCTGTTAGTTCAATCTCTAACGTTCTGCTCTCTCTGCTTTTTCTCATAGTAGCTTC
>NW_015150914.1:530663-531785 GCF_000732505.1 Cyprinodon variegatus | reverse complement strand
TTTGACAGATTATATTTTATCTTTTGGCCATTTTTGATGGTGGTTTCTTTCCATTTTTACATCTACTTTTTATTTTCTTGTCTTTACATTTAGTCTTTATATTTCTTTCCCCCTTTTCCTTGTACTTTTTCTTCATCTGTCTTTTGCACATCCTCCTGCACTGGGAAAACGAACTAAAAATAAGTAAAAAATGTCTTAAATAAAGTGTATTTACCCTTAATTTGAGTAGGTAAATGAGACAGTTTGCAATGTAATTAATATTTTTACTCTTAAAATAAGATATTTAGATCAAATGCACTTGAAATAAGACAATGCAATTGGGTTTTCTTATTTTAAATGTAAATAATCTTGTTCGATTGGCAAAATGTCTCTTTCATGTCCTCAATCCAAGAACAAATGCCCTTATTTTAAGAAAAAAATGCCTATGTAGATTTAGATTTTTTCCAGTGTCCCCTTGTTTTGCTGTCTTCCTCTCAATGTTGTCTTTTGTTGCTTTTCTTGGAGCCGTTGTATTTTCTCCCTTTAGTCTCTTTTTTTCACTACTGCTCATGTAGCTTCTTTCCATCTTCTTTTTCTTTTCTCTCCTCGTCTCCTTGCACCGTTTATTTTCATATGTTTTGTCGCGGGGATTCTTCCTGCACACTCTAATGGAACGTTCCAGATTAGTGGAGACTGAAGGCGAGGAGCACATAATACAATAAACATCTATTTTTATTAAGATATTAGGAATAACTATGGGACCCACATGTATGAGATGTTGAGATGTTACTGAGGTCTTGACTAAGCCAGCAAACGTCTCCAAAACACCCTGCCAGGAAGGCTTAAGGGTGTTACTGAGTTGAGTCAAGAAACGGCTCATTTATAAGCTGTCTTAGAAACTAATGTAGTGTGACTGTAAATAATTAAAAATCAAAGGGCTGCTTTGCTGATCGTGATCACTGCAGAAACAGATTTTGTGGCGTATCTTCAATTAATCAGTTCTGACCACATTTGGTCTTGAAACGAAAGGCTGTCAGCTATACTCCAATTTTTCTCTCATTTTATCTTTAATCTCTTGCCTTATATTGCATATCTGCTTTGTCTTTCAGGGCTGCGTGGCAAAACACTGCATTTAGGAAGTAA
>NW_015150914.1:528436-529692 GCF_000732505.1 Cyprinodon variegatus | reverse complement strand
GCTACTGTTGATACTCCCAGCATATTTGTTCATTATTTACCCATAAAAATGTGTCCTTGTTAATAGAGCTAGAAATAAGGACAAAGACTGAAGCAGTTTTCAGTCATCTTTGACAAAACTCCCATTTTAAAACTTTTATAACTGTTGATGCAGATGCTATTCTTTTAAACCTTAAAGCAAAACAATGTTTGCTTTAGGGACCGTATTTACAAAGAACCCTTTAACCGCTTTTTACAGGAAATTAAAGTAGGAGAAAGTGCAACAACCCAGCGTTAAACACCCCTAGAGCAAATCTTCATGGAAGATTCTTCTTTCTTTTGAGGTAACTTTCGTTATTTATGCTTTTAGTTTTATGTGCCAACTTTCTGTTGGTTTCATTGTTTTTTGTCAATCTTAGCTAAGACTATTATTTATCAGAAATGCTGAAATAATCGTCTATCTGAGGTACAATGTTGAATGCTTTAAAAATTTGAGCATAGGAGGCTCAGAAGAATTAGTCTTTAGACCATCTTATACAATTTGACCTCAATTAGTTTGTTCTGATGACTATCAGATGCTGGCCAGCAATAACACTGGTAAAAGTGTCAAACACGCATCCATTATGGGCTGAAGCATCTGAGCTGAGATTGAGCCAGTTAACAATAACAGGGCAGGATGCCATGCCACAGAGTTTTGCAACTGACAAGAAAACACAAATCTGTTTTTTTTTTATTCTTTACTTCTGTGCTCATGAATGAGGGAGAGTGATTATTTTCAAACATCTTTTGTTCTTTGTCTTTTTCAGGGTGAGAAGTTATAAGTGGCCAACCGTCTCAGCAGTGTTGTGAAATCCTTATTCATCTGTTTTTCTTGTATTTACTTTCACACAGACATTGAGAGTTGAACGGTCCTCCATGACCTCACTAAAAGACCTTTAAATGTCCCTGTAAAGCAGTGACACTACAAAGCCAGCTAAACAGTTTGAACAAAATGACAAAGGTTTGTGTTTACATCTGTTTCAAAGAAGGCAACAGATCTGGTTGGTATTTGGGTGCAAATATAAGCCACATGTGAGATCTGAGGGCCTGTGTCAAACTTCAAACACCCTCAACAAGAAGAGCCAGGAAATCCACATGAGGTCAACGTTTGGCATGGCAACCATTCAGCTCAGTCTGCTGCTCACACCTTCATCATTATACCATGTACACATGTGAGGATGCAGGAGCGCCTTCAGAACCTGTCACATCCATCCTCTCAGAAACTCTAAACCACAATTC
>NW_015150914.1:523583-526578 GCF_000732505.1 Cyprinodon variegatus | reverse complement strand
TAAGGAGTAGAAAGTACAGATATTTGTGTAAAAATGTAAGGAGTAGAAGTAAAAAGTCGCCATAAAAATAAGTAGTAAACTAAAGTAAAAATATCAGAAAAATCTACTTGAGTACAGTAACGAAGTATTTGTACTTTGTTACTTCCCATCTCTGCTTATGACAGTATGCCAGGGGGGATTTACCATTAGGCAATACTAGGCTACATAAAGTACTACTGAAATTATTTTCAGATTACACCTAAATAGGTGAATTAATTCCATGCGGAGAAAAGGAATTACCTTAGTGTTAGGATTCAGATCCATTTGGGGATAGCAACCTATGTAGCCAACTGGAATGTTGGAGGCACAATCTGAAGCCATTCTAGAGGACTGATTACCGCTACTGGTGGCCATTTATTGCGATGATAACATCCACTGCTGCTGGAAAAAAAACAGCTTTACTGTGTGATGGAAAATAGGATCAAACTGAGGAGGAACCCCATGAGTTGATGCACAGGTCCTACCTGTTACAACAATGTCTTAGACATCTTGGATTTTAACAGCTGGCCCAAAACGTGCAGCCACATAGTTAAGTCATTAATAACACCTGGTAATTGAGCAAATTGTCAGTTATTATATTTTAATTAACGATCAGTTGTTGGTTATAATCTGGATTTTAATTATATATTAATTAATCATAACTTTCAGTTGTAGTTATTAATATATTCATAATCTGCTGGTAAGATTGCACAATACAGGGGTTAATTTATGCACTTTGCTAACTTCTGATGGCAGACTCAATGATTCATGTGGTGAAAAAATTAATAAAGTTAAAGATTTTTTAGGGGGGGAGAAGGTGGATAGAGTAACAATGAAGGAACATATCTTTAAATTTCAATTGTTTAAGGAGTGATTTGTACTTTCATTAACAGGGAACTTTATAGACATTAATTTACTTAAAATCCTCTGAATGAGCTATCAAAGTACAAGTTTTACTGCACAGGCCTTTGACACCATAGTGATCTTAAAAAGCTACTTGATACATCTTCCAAAATAAAGGCGTTTACCTTCATTTGCAGGTGTGAGTCACCTCAGTTTCTCCTCTGTGGCTTTCATCTGTTTATTACATATTAAACTCTCATTCTGTCACCCTGAAGCCTGAATAATCTATTACATGTGGGTCTAGCATCACATCCAGGAACTTTGCATCTATGTGTGTGTGGTAGCACACTTTCATCCAAGAAGGAGTCATCACATGGAATTTAAGCCCCAGATTTACCTTTTGGATTTAAACCCAGATTATCCTGATTATCTCAAATGATCTTGCTGATGATGACATCCTACAACTCTGGCTTTCAGTGTTCCTGCATGCATGTTGCCCATTCTTTCTTGTTTAAGCTAAAGCGAGAGAAATAGATCCCAACTCTTCGAGTAAACATACAATTTCCCTAAATTACCCAAACTGTAAAGAAAAGGGAGAATCCAAGGGAGGCAGTTGGATTGATGGCTTTACCCCCTCTGGTTTGTAGATTTGTACACTCTGTAATAGATTTACAACAGATGTTTGAGAGTAAATGTTGGTGTTGTGTAATATATGTGTGCTCATAATAGAGAGAAAGGGAGAAGGAAGATAATGACCTTTTAACTTTTTTGGCTAATTTCTGTGGTAATCACTGCTGCAAAGAAAAAAAAATACTGATGGTTAACTTTAGCTAACATTTCTTTAACCTTTACCATGGCTTTGTCTTCTCACCTAGTCAGTGCTTTGTAAGACTTTGGCCATTGTTAACAAAATAGCTCAGCCTTGATCCATTTCAGTTGAGAGAATCTTTGAGCATTCATTTTCAAGTCATGTTACAGATTCTGCATTTAATTTAGATCTGGACTTTTACTGGGCAATTCTAATCCATGGATATGTTTGATCAAAGCAATCTGTTGGAGCTCTGGCTGATTGTTTGTGGTTGTTGTCCCCCTGGTCTGACCCTTTGCAAAATTTCTTCCAGTATTGCTCTGCATTGCACACCATTCACCTTATTAATAATAGTGATAACTAATTCTTCATATTTTTCTTCCTCAAAAGTATTTTACATATTTAACTAATGTTGATATGATATGAGCAAAGGAAACCGCAGTCGTTATTAACCAAACTTGGCCAGTAAAGTTAATTCAGATTTTAAATGAAAAATGTTACTTACATGGAAGCATATCAAATGCTGGTGCACTCAGCTCGCAGTACCAGCCTCCACCAGACGGTAGATCAGCTCCTGACTGACTGACGGTACCAAAAGAAGATGGGGGGCATCCTCTGAAGCTCAAAGATCACCAGAAATGGCATCCCTCAAGGGTGTGTTCTCTCTCCCCTCTCTCTTTCGACAGTGGCGTCGAGTGCAGGAGTTTGCCCTGCAATTATAGGGTTGTTGGTTCAAGCCCTGGCTCCAGCTTGGTTTTTTTGTATCCTTAGGCTAGACACTTCCCCTGCATTGCCTACTGATGGTGGCCCTGTGGCGCCAGTGTATGGCAGCCTCGCTTCTCTCACTGAGCCCCAGGGCAACTGTGGTAGTTTGCCATTATCAGTGTGTGAGTGTGTGCGGCGCGGGGGAATTTACCATTAGGCAATACTAGACAGTTGCCTAGGGCCCCAAGTTCCTGGGGGCTCCATAAACCCCTCTTACATGTGTAGTTAATACAACTATTCCTTATTTTTTCACATTAATTATGTTTTTGATAAAAATCCTTTGGCTAAAATGCCATCAGAACGCTGATAATATTAAGTGTGTATCAGCCCCCCCCCCTCTTCAGTGTCCACCATATTGGATCAGTCCATTTGTGTTGGGATCTGGAGGCTTGTCTACTTTCTCCACCAGGGGGCGCATGAGACCTTCCTCCTGAGGGCATGAGCTGACTTCGACACCTGTTTCCAATCTGCTCATCTAGAGCCCTACTTAAGGAGGAGGAGGCTGACACTTCCCTGCCAGAGTGTTTGCCAGTAATGGTACCAGCAAAACCTGAGCCAGCT
>NW_015150914.1:511457-523213 GCF_000732505.1 Cyprinodon variegatus | reverse complement strand
CCACACTGCTCCCTGGGCACCGCACAATGGCAGAGTGAAATTCTCCAATGTGAGATCAATAAAGTACAATTATTATAAGTTCAGACTACAACAAACAATTAGCTCTGCAGAGAGTATCATAAGTGTTGAATATGAACCTCAAACTCCTGTGAGTTGGTTTGCAACTCACATCCTGGTCAAAGGCTTTTCAAACCAGAACTTCTCCTCATAGAAGAACTACAGAGCTGACTTCAGCCTGCAGTCTGAAGTGGATCTTACGGAGCCCCCTAGGGGACATGGGGAATTTTTTTTTCTTTTGCGTTTCCTCGCAAAATTTTGCGTTACCTCGCAAAACCTTTTGCGTTACCTCTCAAAACCTTTTGTGAAAGTTTTGCGTTCCCACGCAAAACATTTTGCGTGAGAACGTAAAACCTCACTTCGGTAAAGTTAGAAAGATATTCACAGATTCGGACTTCCGGGATCAATAACTCTCATTGTTGAAACACAAATGGCGCCTCTTTCATGTCCTGATAGCACAGACTACGTATTACAAGAATAAAAAAGCGTTATTTTCGAGAAAAACGAGCCGTTCTCCGAGCTGGATGTATTACATTGATCTCTATGCACAGGCAGCGGTTTTGCGAGGAAACACAAAAGGTTTTGGGAGGTAACACAAAATTTTGCGAGGGAACGCAAAAGAAAATAAAATTCCCCTTGTCGCCTAGGCGGCTCCGTAGGATCTGATCTTTTCATGACTGTTTAAACAAAACAGATCAAATTTTTTCCAATGCCACCCAGACCACTTGGCTATGTGTTGATGAATCTGATACGCATCTGATCTTTTGAAATGCGACCTGTGTCTGAATGGCCAGGTCGCATTAATCTCAGCCGAAAGTCATTAATACTCAACAAAAGTTGCTATTCTGCGTAGGGATGCACGATATAATCGGCCCCCTATCGGTATCGGCCTTAAAACTGAATACCAGACATCGGCCACCCCACCGATATTTAACCCGATATTTGATCAGCTTCTGAGTTTCTAAAGTCTAAAAAAATAAAATAAAATACTACTTCTTCTTCTTCCTCAAAAACTTATTTTTTACAGACTTAAAAACTTCTAAAGACGAGGGAAAAAATATTGATACATTAAAATATCCCAATATCTTCATATGCTGATATATTGCCATTTAAAAACACCATATCAATCTCTTTTACTAATGAAATATTGCTATATGTCATCGTTATGCTACAAAATCCCCCGAAAATTCACCAAATGTTGCCATATTTTTATATGTTGATATATTGACGTGGTATCGATCTATTTTACTAACAAAATCTCACAAGAATTTGCAAAATATCACGAGAGTTTGTAACAGAACGATGAAATTTCACGAGATTTTGAAAGTAAAATAGATCGATACCGCGTTTTTAAAAATCTATTTGATATCAGCATATGAAAATATATTTATTATTTTTCAAAGTGTCAGAAATGGATAACAAAACTGCTATTTTCAATGACTACTTATTTTTGTCCAGCTTTAACATCGGTATCGATATCGGTTATCGGCTACATGAGTTTTAAAATATCGGCATATCGGATATCGGCCAAAATCCCAATATCGTGCATCCCTAATTCTGCGTCTTGTTATGCAGAAGCGGGGAGAAAAACAACAGCCATGGCGGATGATAATATGGATCTTTATTTTCAAATGAAAGATTGCAAGATGCGCTATGATCCATGTTTAATTCGGTAAACACAGAGCATGCATGCTTGTGACGTCATTGCATCCTCTACTGCGGGTTCAGAAGATTCAAGTTGTGTGAAAACAGTTCACACAGGGGATCACATATAAGTCGCATATATTTGGAAATGTGAACAACCATATGAAAAAATAAATAAATCAGAATTGAGCATTAGGCTGGCAGTTTTTACGTAGCCAAAGAAACAGTTCATTTCCAGGGATTTCTCTTTTTCGAAGTCATTAGTTCACAGCCAGATTAGTGTGCACTGTATTCCAACAAATAACGCCTTTTGCACCACTGCAACCTGCTTTACCTTGTTATCTATTTCTTAAAAAAGACTCTGCATATGTACACTTGTATATACATTTTGTTTCCTATCTTGTCCTTTTTACTTTTAAAGGGTTCTTTCTGCAAACTGTGGTTGTTGCTTATTTTGTTGGTGAATTGATCAATGGAAAACAAGTAAAATTTATTGGTTTATGCACACAAACTCGTACATTAAAGGAGATTCTGATGAAGGAATAAACAGTAATGAAGCAAATGAAACAAATGTCAGGGTTCTGTGCTTTGATAGAACGTAAGGAAATGTGTTTCTATTATCTAATCCTTCATAACAGCTGCTCCGTGGCAGAAAATCCAAACTTTTTCTGAAGAAGAATGCTTGACTTCTTGTTGAAATTTACAAAGGAAGGACAAAGTGAATACCAAACATCCTTGTGATCCTAAAATCAGCAAATAAGATGGGAGACGAGGAAATGGTTATTTTGGTAGCCGTTTAAGACCTTGACGGTATGTGGTTGTGTATGTCTGTATGTGTGTGAGACGGTTCCCTAGGCGTGTCTGTCATGCCACCGGTGACCCTCAGATTCCCTCCTGTGATACGTCATGTCACTTCCCCCTTTTGTTCACTAACTCAAGAGGATCTTTCTAAAAATGTCTTTTTGTTTCAAGACTTTCAACAGCCCTCCTTCCTTCTGAGCTTGGCAGCAGTGTGTGTGTGTTTGTACATTAATGACGCTCTATATGGCTAGTCCCAAAAACAGGAACTGTTGGGATGCAGATGAGGATCCTGCAGGGTGGGTTCTTCCTATTTAGTCCATACCTTTTGCAGTTTCATGAATTTTGTTTTTATCACTCATTATAACAAGCATGTTGACTTTATTTAGAAAACCATTCATGCTTTGGAGCATTGCGATATCTCAGGGTGAAAGTCTCACCTTTGTGCTACCAAACCTCTGGTCCTGACCTCAAGATGATGTTGGGACACAGACTCTCTCCAGAGACCATTCAGGAACTCTAAGTTCTATTCAGACAGGCATGGTGTCATGCTTGCTTTGGGTCATCTGGGTATATCAAAGTGTTGCACAGTTCAACAGTGGTTGGATTTCATCATGTAAGGTCGCTCAGTGATTTGGATCAAACAAACACTGGAAATGCAAACATTGACATTTATTTGAAGTCCAAAGGAAGCACACATGCTTCTCTCCACAGTGGAAAGTGGCCCTTGTCCAGGTAAATTTGTCATTTGCAGTCTTCCACTGCTCCCAAAGTTTCCTTTGCTGTGGTGTAACAACAATAAGAAGTTGTAGTGACAAAAAAAAAAAAAAGGGTAATAGGATACAGCAGGCATGAGAGCTGATAAGCTGACCGCTGGGGTCGAGCCATGAAACGAGGCCCTGGCCAGAGAACGGCACTGCAAACAGTGACTATTTTGAACTTTACATGTTTCCAACATTTGATATGTATGCAATTAAATAATAAAGGATTAGTTTCTTGCCTTTTCTTCTCTGGGTCTTCTCTGGGGGACTCAGCTGCTGGTTAATGCACCTTCTCCCTCTCCCATGCTCAGGCAAAACTACCAATTGTCTGGATCTACTTTTAGATCCAGTGTTGTAATGTTTTTAAATATTTTTTAGCAACGTAGGAAGTTTTTATGCCTCTTTTGGAAAAATACCTGCACCTTATTGGCGTAAGGACACAACAATAGGCCCGTAAGCAGCGTTATCTGGATGGGCCCCATATGAAGTACAACACGTGATAAAGGTTCAGGTTACAGCTCAGTTCAGAAATCCTCTAAGAAGATACAATTATGAAATTCTCAATAGTACATGATCACACATCACACACAGAAAAATAGTGACTGTGCACCTTGAATGCAACCATTGGTGACAGCGCACCTCCGCATGTTAGCACGACAAGCCATAGCTTGAGCTTCACAGGCCCCCTCCCCACCCACGCTCTCTTTATTCATCTCCTGGTCGCCATCTTTACTCACTGCAGCAGCATCATCCTCCTCTCCCTCTTTGGTTCTTTAAAAAAACGTGTTTATTTTGGGGAGTTTTTTCCGTTCTTTCCAGCAGCTCTTCTTTCTTTTTTCTTTTCTGGAATCCGCTTAAGTTCCTCTTTTTGGTATCCATCGTCGCTAACACATTGTATGTAACGGTTATGTTTTTAATTGACGCTTTGGATTACCCATAATTCCAACTGAAATACATTGTTCAAGATCTTTATTGTGGTTTGAAACATATTATATGAGTGTATTTTTTTTTTTTACCAACCATCTAATGAACTATACACAGTTATTAACATAGTAATTAAAGTCCCACTGTCTGCTTTGCTATTGGTGTCGTGTTTAAACGGCTCACCATCATGGTGATATATAGCATGTGTTGCGTTATAAATACGGTTCGTATCAGGATGGTTTAGGAGGAATCATTACATCATCATTACATCTGCAAAGAGACATTCTAGTCTACAATTGCTTAGGGGGCCAACCAGGTGTCAGTGATGGGGCCCCTAAGAGGTCGGGGGCCCGTAAGCAAATGCTGTCTCTGCTTACCGATATTTACGCCATTGCCTGCACCTTATTCAAAATTATGATGAGAAAAGTGTGTATTTGACAGGCAACATCCCACAACTTTGAAAGATGTGAAAGAAAATCCATAAATGTCGCTATTAGCAAACATGAAATTAGGATATATTTAAACTCACAATGGCACAATAAGCAACATTAGGCTTACAATGTGATTATATATTTTTAAACATGCCTGTCCTTGTCCAAGCTAGGGCTCAGGTGGCTAACACATTGTCTTGCAGGGTTTAATCCATCCTGGAGTATTTTGGGATGTTGCATGTTCGCCCTGAGTATGTGTTAGTTGTCTCTAGCCACTCCAGCTTCCTGCAAGACTCCAAAAACATGACTTTTAAGTCAATGTCAACCTTATTTTTAGCACATTTAACAATAATACTATGCTGGCCAAAGTACTCTACGATACAATGGAATGTAATCAGAAGACAGCCATGAAACCAAAGCAGGTTAAAGGGGAAGCTAAAATATAAAAAACAATACATAACTGCTTTGATGGTACACAAACTGAACTTAAGTTAGAATACAGCTTTCAGGAGGTTGTACAGACTGTGCAGAAAGAATCTATGAGGGCAGTTTTATTTAGAGAAAAAGCCAGATCCCCTCCGCGACTCAATTTGGCCACCATCAGCCTTTATTTGGCCACCATCAGCCTTTATTTGGCCCCCATAAGCCTTTATTTGACCACCATTAGCCTTTATTTGACCACCATTAGCCTTTATTTGGCTACCATCAGCCTTTATTTGGCCCCCATCAGCCTTTATTTGACCACCATTAGCCTTTATTTGGCCACCATCAGCCTTTATTTAGCATCCATACACCTTTATTTGGCCCCCATACACCTTTATTTGGCCACCATACGCCTTTATTTGGCCACCATCAGCCTTTATTTGGCCCCCATAAGCCTTTATTTGGCCACCATCAGCCTTTATTTGGCCACCATCAGCCTTTATTTGGCCACCATCAGCCTTTATTTGGCCACCATCAGCCTTTATTTGGCTACCTTCACCCAGAACATGTGATTGGAGGAGCTCAGTTTTTTTTTTTTTTGAGTTCTACAACTTAAGAACAGTTAGACAACTGATTTCCAAGCCACTTTGAAAATAATAAATGAGTAAAATAATCTTAAGATTATTATAGAAATACACTGGCAGCCTATGTAAATCAGCTAAAACTGAGGTGATCATTCCTTAAGAAATGAGGGATCAATCATTAATGTTTATTACTCAAGTAGAAGTATACATCCTACTGCTTGAAAACACTTTTGTAGGAGTTGGGGTATCAACTTAAGCTTTTTACTCAAGTAAAAGAGTAAAAGTACAATTTTTAAGTATAAAAGTAAAATTAATGCAGGAAAAAAATATGTTTAGCACAGAAGCTTTAAAACATATATTGCTTCTTAGTTTTATAAGTAAAGGTAACAGCATGGCTGCAGGAAGTGGGGGTTCTGGGGGTGCTGCTGCACCCCCCAGTGGCGAGAGGGATATTTTTTGTAAATGTATTAAAATTACTTTGTACAATGTATAAATTTCTTATGAACATTTTAGGAAATTATTTAGACTTTTACAACTATGTGTTTTGGGATTTTAATAAAATTATTTTGAGGACTAATCAGCACAAGTTCAGGGAAGTTACGTTGTTATGGCAACGTCAAGCAAGCTAGTGGTCACTGAAGAGCTATCCCTCTCATGGCAGCAGACAAGAAAATTTACAAAGTCCAGTAATAGAAACAAGGAGGAAATGTGGCACAGAAACGCATTTTGGATTTTTTTTGGAAAACCACCACCAGTGAAGAAGAACACTAGGACCGCAACCATGACAACAGAGCAGCCGGAGTGAGGAGACTGTCGGCTCGCCTATGATGGCATTGCACTGGCAGTCCCAACCCCAGCAACGGAAACCCAACCTAGCATGATTGGATTAAACAAACCCTTCCAGCCAACATCCAGTTTCCAATTTTCTGCGCGGCATTGTGGTAATGAAAAGTTCTCACGTTTTGTGGCACCGGCTTGGTTTGCTAGATGGCAGTGGCTGCATTATGTGGAAGAGACTGATCATATTTTGTGTTTCGTTTGTCTGACAGCAGTCAGAAAAAAAGTAATAATTAGACAATTGTAAGAAAGACAACCCCTTCGTGAATGCTGACTTTTCAAATTGGCTTACAGCCACTAAAAATGTTTTTATTGTGAAGTTTAATTGAAGGGGTCATAGACTGCAAAACCGAGTTTCCATTGTCATAGATGAATAAGGATAGTTCAGTGGGTGAAATGGATGTACAGAGAAGTTCAAACCCCATTAACACCTCCTTTCAATGCAAATCTCACTATTCTAAACTTCCACCATAAAACGGGCGAATCCAAACGAAGCCCAGAGTTGACGTAAACTTTGGGATGTTGCCTTATTTGGTTCTGGTCTGGACTTTTGTCACGCCTCAAAATTGACATACAGACCAGCCCACTGGTTCACTGGCCCTAGGGAGGGGGGTGGGGCGTATGAAGTGTGAAGTGTCGACTGCTGGGCCGCTGACTGGACCGGACCTCAGCAGGGAGCCATGAGCTGCCCGTCCTCAGCCGGAGGAGTGGAGCTGGGGGCCGGTAAGGCAGGGGAGGGAAAGCATGGGGCTACCTGTGTCCAGGCTACCGTCACCGGGTTGAGTTTGTGGCTCTGTCCCCCACTGGCTCCCTGCCCCCATCTGCTGGGGTTCCCGTACCAGCCCCAGAGCTGACGGCTCGGTTCGAGTGCCACGTGCTGCACTGTAGTCGACTAAAGCCCCGGACAATTTTGAAATTTCCCCTATTTAGGTATAAATAGTAGGACAGGTAGCTTAGTGAAAAAAGGACGCCTGGTCACCCAACCATATCAACAATTTGATGTTTCAGTGAGTGAGTGCTTGTTGCCATGATGCGTCTTTGCTCAGCAGCTTAGCTTGTTTTAAACCAACCAATCAGAGCACAGCTCATCTGAATATTCATGAGCATAAAAGGAAGAAAACCTGTGGTTTCATTCTAGGGCTTTTAACCAGGCTGTATTAGGGCTCATAGAACAGCAAATATGCCATAATAAAACTAATGAGTATATTTTTAAAATATAAGGAGTAGACAATAGAGAGGTAGTAAATGGATTGGCAATAGTTGAGGTCTTTAGAGGGAATGTAGGATTTGATGTTGGCAGTTTGATCTAGCTAATAAAAAACAGGTCTTTACCACAGTGAGAGTTTGCTTCCCAAACTTCAAACGATTGTCTTAAAACACAGATTCCTGGAAGTGGCGGAATAATGGAGGCTCTTTAAGGAATGGGTGTGTGGATGGATGTTTGTGTTGCCCTGTGATGGACTAGGGATCTTTGCAGGTTGTGTCCTGCCTCTTACCCAATGACCCCTGATAATAAGCAGCTGTCTCCATCCCCGGCTTTAGGCAACTGGGGATTGAAGTTTAGGGGTTTTCAAAGATAATTAGCCTCTTTTCAGCCTTTTGTGGAAATAATCCTACATTGATTAATGAGTACAGCAATACAACTTCAAACTGTTTTTGTATCCCCATAGGAAACCCATTCAAAAGAAATCTCTCTTTTTTTGGCAAGGTGTGAACTTAGAGGTATTTAAATGGCCCTTAAAACCAGTTAGAAAATATTCAAAGCTTAAAATCAGGAAACTTTGTGAACAGATGGAGCATTGGCAAGAAAAGAGCTAATTTTTATCTGTTTCACTGGCATTGGTTATATCACTTCAGTGATATAAATGAGATTGAGTCTAAATCAACCACTGTATTATTCAATAAATAAACTCACATTAAAAACAACTAGTCTCTCCTCACTCAGTGTTTAGGCCCCATAGAAGGAGGAGACAGCAGGCAGAACCCATAACATGCTGGAAGGCCTGGAAAGGCCAGGGAATAATCTTGTCTGACATGAAGATCATTTTTGATGTCTGGGTTTCCCTGCTTGACATATCACCCACCTAACCAAAAGAGAGACTAGACTATGGGATGATTGATGCATCTTTCAGTAATGTGGGAGGAATGGAGTTCCCAGAAGAAACCCATGTATGCACAGGGAAAACATGAAAACTATACTCAGAAAGAAACCAGGCCCTTTTTGATGCGGGTCGTTAGTCCTACCAAGTGCAGTGACAGAAAATGTAACTTGAGTATACAGTGAATTAAAAAAACTGGACATACTGAAAGAGAAAACATTCTGATAAGAGTGCGAATTAATGATGTGTCGCTGGTTCTTGTAACTTCTATATTCTCTTCCTCTCTTTCCAAACTCCTTTCTAGGCACTCAGCTGCCTATCCCATTTTGGATCCTATCCGGAAACTTCATCCGCACCAAGTGGTTTTCCACTCAGCTTCTCAAAGGGCATCGCAGTCCATTGCGCTATTTGTAGACTATCAAGCGTGTTTTCCGGTATCGCAGGTCCGAAATAGTTCAGTCAAAGCTGCAACAGGAGCCAGGCAGGCACCCCATTCTGCATTTAGCACGGATGTCCATGTTGAACATTGAACGATGGTCCCACAACTGTCTCACACATCGCTTAAATGAAATCAGCATATGTCCAATGGTCGGGAAGGAGGGGGATAAGGTGGGACACAGAAAGTTGGAGAGGAAACTGAAAATAAGACTTGCTTTGAAGGTAGTCCTCTGAGAGCTTGGTGTGCAAAAAGGAAACAATGAGAAGAGGAAATAAGAATCTTTATTTTGCGTGTTTGTTTATTGAAGCTCCGTTGAGAAGGAAAACTGGTCTCATCACAGAAGTTCTGCTCTACTTTGCATTTCAATAAAACTTTAAAATCTCACGGTCTGAGCCCAGAGAAGCTCTGGCCATCAAAACGACCCCTTTATCAAATCATTTAGTACCACCCACCGACTCAGATCAGTTACTTGAGACCCCCACTATGCTTCAGCAGGCCAGACAGTGGACTGTTTTATTTCCTGGCAATCTGCTGCTTTACCCCAGAGTCCAAACCAAACAATTATTAAAATAAAGAGCCTGCTCAAATACACACACCTTGTTTGTATGCTTGGCTGCAGATCAGAGTGTTTCAACAGTAAAACAAAGCTTTAGAGAAGGTTTTTGGTTTGACGCCATCCGCGCACCGAATGGAGATATCGTTTATCATTCAGTCAGAACATAGATATACATTCACAAACAAACGACTTCAGTGTTTTGTTTCCCACTAAAAACTTGAACCGCAGATTTGAATTTATTCTTAATTTGCTTTTCCCACTCAGACTCTGTGTCAAATAAAAACGGCATACAGGCTGACATATACACAGTCATATACATTACTTAGAATACGCTTTCTGGTGACGCTCCAGTGTCAGCAACTTAGAAGTTACCTTTAAGCAAGTAAACATACTTCTAATCAACTCTTGATTTCTGCATTTTCCAAGTGATTTAAATTTTTTTTTTACCTTAGATGTTGTGTTTTAAATAGCTATAAGCTGAAAAAAACACAGCAGAAATAAAGACTTGAAAAAAAGCATTGTTAATTTATTCATATAACATGTTTTACAAAGCTCTGCATTGACCTGCCTCAGCTTCTCTGACTGTTTTCAAACTTCTGAAAGTTCTTTAAATCTGAAATGATTCCATCCTGTTCAATAAATGATCAGTGTTTTTAATTCAGAGTAATTTTCATGTGAATGTGCTTTACTGGAGGCATCCATGTTTGTCAAAGAACACTACTGCCACCTACTGGTTAGTGACATTGTCACGGTGCGGTATCGGCTGTTGATCAAGTCCCAGTGCTGTATCTGGTGTTTGTCACAACGCGCTATTATCCAAGTCATCTTGAAAACATTCTTCTTCCAAATGTTGGCTACATATTACGGGTTTTTTCTCTGGCCAGAAGTTCGATGGCAAATCCTCCCTCTTCAAGTTGGCGATCCAACGACCAACCCGTCCGTGGAGGATCAGGAATCAGAAAGGTGATCGCAGATGAAAAGTGTTGTTTTTAAATTAATTAAATTACTGCAAATGTATTAGTTTTAGGTATAAATGGTGATCCGTTGATTATTCCTTGCTGACCGGAGTTTTCATTTAACAACTAGTAACTAGCAAGACAGGGTTCATTTTATTTTATTTTATATCTTTTATTCCTTTTATCTTTTACCAAATTTTGTTGATTGTGTTTATGTTATTTTTACCCATGTTTTAACTGTTTTAGTTTTTATCTGTACTGTTTTGTTTTATTGTACAGCACTTTGATCAGCTGTGGTTATTTTTAAGTGCTTAACAAATCAAATTGGATTGGATCGGTTTGGATAGTGAACTGAGTAACTGGAATACATAAACTTTTCATCAATATTTGAGTACATTCACAGTTTTATAGACATCTGAAGGTTATGTCTTAATTCTGGCTGAATATTTTACTATTCTTATGGTTAGATCTATCACTCAACATCCAAGTTTTATCTACCGTATAAATCAAACTTGGATGTAGCTTTAGCGCTTGGTTTATCCATTTCCTATTAGGTTAAGGTTTGGGCTTTGGAAAGATCATTTTGGAAAATATTCCAAAAAAGTTAAAAAACAATCCTCTGGACTTTGTTTTCCAAAAACCCCAGACCTAATCTGAGCGGAGTGGTGTCTGCAGACGCATGGCCCAACACAGAAGAGCGCCCTCCTCTGGACAAGACTCTGCGCTACATCTACACCTGATGGACAAAGGACATTCTTTGGAGGACCAGAATGTTCACATTTTGGACAAAGAAGACAGGCGGTTTGAGAGGAAGGGAGCCATTGATGTTAAGAAAGAAAAACATCCTTAAACAGAGGGGGGGATTTCAAAAACCTACAATGCAGCGACAGAGTTGATCCCTTCCCACTATCATTGCAACCCCTTTACAGGAGAACAGAAGATGTCACCTATTCATCCAGGCCAACAATTCCCTCTAACGACCCCCCTTTCAGAGACAGAGACAGGTATGGGGCATTGCAGGCTAACAAAGAAGCCAAACGACCCCCATTCCAAAGGGGGGGACCCGTTCATCCGTTTCTATTTGCATGTTTTCTAAACTAAAACCAGGCTTTGTTGGGCTGCTGGATAAAACCTGGAACTAAACGCTATTTCTGACATTTTGAATTGAAAAATCTTCCTGGATGGAAGAGAAACGTCTTCAAACTTGGAAACAAAGTCCAGTCGATTGTTTTTAACTTTTTTGGATC
>NW_015150914.1:507360-509898 GCF_000732505.1 Cyprinodon variegatus | reverse complement strand
TGCCCCATACCTGTCTATGGGGCATTGCAGGCTAACAAAAGAAGCCAAACGACCCCCATTCCAAAGGGGGGGACCCGTTCATCCGTTTCTATTTGCATGTTTTCTAAACTAAAACCAGGCTTTGTTGGGCTGCTGGATAAAACCTGGAACTAAACGCTATTTCTGACATTTTGAATTGAAAAATCTTCCTGGATGGAAGAGAAACGTCTTCAAACCTGGAAACAAAGTCCAGTGGATTGTTTTTAACTTTTTTGGAATGATTATTTTATTTATTTATTTATTCTATGACCTGGATGACTGAGCGTCTTCACCAAGATTCTTGAAAATAAATTTTAGTCTGCTCTATCCATTTCAAAACCAAATTTGATCTTTGCCTGGATTATTGTCCTTCTAGAATACCTGCTAATGTCAGAATGTACCCAGTATGTGACTGATGAAAGTTGCAGGAAGTTGAAGAATTATGAGCTAAACCTTCTTGCAAGTTTTAGGTCAAATGTAAACTTTATTGTCCTCCTGGATCAATTTGATGTGTTGACAGAAGTCTAACATGACAAAAAACAGTTTTGGTGAAAAATAATTATTATATTACATATTATTATAAAACATTTTTTTTATAAAATAAAAAAAGAAAAGAAAAAATAATTATTATAACAGAGATAAAGGTTAAAAAGATATGAAAAATGATTAAAAGAAAAACTCAGCATAAACATTTTTATTCAATGACAGTTTTTTCTTTTCATTATCCTTTTTCAAAAAAGTTTTTCCACACAACGGTTTAAAAACTGTTTAATAAATAACTGAACTTACCATTATTTTTAAAGATGTCTGCAAAAGAAAAGATTTTACAACTTGTCTAAACCTGCAGTCCACCTTTTTCTGTTTTCATTTTGATTTAATCTCCTCAATATGTTATATTTAAATATATATTTATGTACATATTCTTAAAAGAGGTACATGACTTGACATTTAAAAACAAATTTGAACCACGATTAAGAAAATGTTCAATAAATCCAAACTTGCCCACCCAGTTTTTGTTTCTTAAAATCATTTTAATAGAATACTGTATAATTATCCCTCCCCGGCAACGAAAGGTTCAAATAAATGTTTAAAACCCCAAAGTCATTTATGACCATAACGAGTTGATGTAAACCTCAAACCGCAGCTGAACATGTACAGATATGTACATAAACCTGCACTAAACATTTATGCACATAAACACAGGCACTATAAAGTGAGCAGTTGGCTGCTGCAGCCCACAACTCTCATTATGCAAGGCCTGAAGGCTTTGATCCTTTCTGGGCAGAAAAAGCAATGACTGATGATTTAAGAGCAGAAATATGTGCTGGGCACTGCTTCTCGCTCCGTCATAATGTTTGCCAGATTTGGCAGATCTTCTGAGTCATTGTGTAGCTGTGAAATAGGAAAAAAACAACCAGCAGAATCTAGCAACATGTTTTACATGAAGATATATCCTCTGTCTTTTTTGTATATTCTGAAGTGAGGAAAGCTACAGAAGTGTGAGGTAAATTGCTTTGTTTAGTAATATTTCTATAATCATATGATGGTTTGCTTAAGAATTTATTTAAAAATGCACGGTCATTTTTAACTTAAAAGTTACGGTAAATATTTAATTCTGTATTTCAATCTTATTATGTTTATGTCAATGTAAAATAGATATTGAAATTTAAATATGTAAATATGTTTTGTCCAAGTTTAACAACCTATGAAGAAAACGGGGAAAATAATGAAAAAGGAAATGAGTGGATCTGTCTAGCGCCCTCTGTTGGGTACCAGGCGTCTTTGAGTTAAGACAGATCAAAAATAACTTGACAAACATATGACAAGAAATGAATGTCCTTGCATTGATGTGAATGGAAGTTAATAACTTGGAGGTGTAGAAACAGGAATTTCAGGAAGTCGGTTATCCACAGCTTCAAAGAGCACAAGGGGCAGGTAGACATGGTCTCTGATGGTCCCAGTTGGTCCCTGATGGTCCCAGATGGTCTCTCATGGTCCCAGATGGTCCCAGGGGACCATGTACAAAATCTTAGCCCAGGGCAGCCATATGCCATGCACAGAGCTACAGTAGGCTGTCAGAGTAGTAGCCCCTAAGACAGAGTGACAGAAAGAGAAGCAGGGTACAGAACCGCTGCAAAAACAAGCTAAAAATGAGTAAACATTTCTCAAATTAAGTGTATTTCCCCCTAATCTGAGCAGGTAAATAAGATAATTGGCCAATGGAATGATATTTTTTACCCTTAAAATATTTTAAAAATGATTAGATTAATTAAATAATAATTATAAAATGCACTTGAAATGAGACAAAATAATAGTTTATTTTTTCTTATTTTAAATGTAAATTGTCGCAAATTGTCTCAATAAAAATGCACTTATTTTGAGTAAAAATTAACTATTTAGATTTCTTTTTTTTGCAGTGTTCTTGACCCAGCCACATCGCCATACTCACCACACAGACCAAGCCGGGGAGCTAAGGCTACGTTCACACTGCAGGCCTTAATGCTCAATTCCGATTTTTTT
>NW_015150914.1:505654-506440 GCF_000732505.1 Cyprinodon variegatus | reverse complement strand
AGCCTAATTCACCCAGTGGCCCATCAGCCATCGCCAGCTGGTCAGGGGGAGGAGCCCCACCAGACCCCAGACCCTCCTGGGCAGATAGTGGCTCATAATTCAACTAAAAATACTGTATTAACCTGAAAAATAAATTTAAATTTATATAAACTTGTAGGCATTTTTTGAACGAGTTGATGCAGGCGTTAATAGCTGTGCACTGAAAAAAAAACAACTTATAAGATTTACCATAAAAGTATTTGCACGAAATGATTTAAGAAACATTTAATTCTGCAATATCAAGTAAAACTTGCCAGTATCAAGTGAATTTTACTTTCCATAAGACATAACAGTTGTAAAGATATTAAGTAACATTTACTTAACTACATCCAAGTTGCAAGTTAGATTTATTCAAACAAATTAGGTACTTATTTTTCCTAGGCACAAAAAGCATTTTACTCAAAATTTTAAGGCAACACAGAGACAAAAAAAAACATTCACACACACATCTAAGGAGAATTTAGAGAAGCCATTTAACCTAACAGTCATGTTTTTGGACTGTGGGAGGAAGCCAGAGTACCCAGAGAGAACCCACACATGCACAGGGAGAACATGCAACTTCATGCAGAAACGTTTAAATACTATAAGGCAGGGGTCCTCAACGTTTTCCAGGCCAAAGACCCCCAAAGTAATGGCAAAATTGAGTGCGGACCCTCTAATTATACATATTGTGTTCTATCAAACTGGTCCTATAGTCTCTCTATTACAGATGGAGTAATGTAACTAAAGTAATCCCTCCCTGGGATT
>NW_015150914.1:502325-503079 GCF_000732505.1 Cyprinodon variegatus | reverse complement strand
GAAAGACATCTTCTGCCTCCATTTATCTGTTTACTACAGTCTGTTGGATTCATGTTAATGTGGATTTAAAGACATTTCAATTAGTGGAAAAAATTGCTAAAACTTTCACAATCCCCATGCAGTACCTCTGTGCACCCCCTAGGGGTTGTGGACCCCCTGTTGAAGACCTCCTGTTCAAAATGTCAGGTGTAATGTAAAAAAAAAATGTAATTTTACTTTAGAAACTCTAGTTTAAAAAATAGAGAGTAGCAATTATAACGAATGCTCATAGAGTTTACTGCACTAAAAAGTCCCTTTTTTCTTTATAGGAAGGACTGGTCTTTAGTAGCGTTCTGTCTTGCAGTAGATCTGGAAAAACTTCTCACTGAAGACACTTTGTTGTTGTTTAACAATCTTCTGAAGAGGATGCTCATCGTTCTCCTTGATCTACCTCACTTTATGAAGAATTCTTTGGGAAAGATGGTTTATTAGCTAAAGGCCATTGAACCCAGTAGAAGGGGCACATCTTATAATCTGGGGGCCAGTTACCAAGTGGTTAAGTTTCACTAGTTCTCTCCCGCAGCCCTAAACCAGCACCGAACACCTGATGGAAACGCACCTACAGTTTTCTGATTGTTGGGGTAACTGTAAATCTATAGGAGGAGCATCAACCTAAATTTTGACTAGTGAAGCATCAGTACTACATCTGCGTGCAATTGTCCAATGGGCCAGGCAAATGGGGCTATGTTTAGTATCAGAATTATATAATCATATA
>NW_015150914.1:494339-501895 GCF_000732505.1 Cyprinodon variegatus | reverse complement strand
GAATCAATCTGACTGGATGATCTGGTGAACTGGAAAGTGACCTGAGATGACATGATGTGAATTGGAGCTATAGAAATAAACTGAATAGAATTAAAGGTAACAAAGTGCATTGTAAATCTGAATTAAAGAAAAAAATGTAACAGATTCTTATAATGTATGATTCTTTTTAAATAAAAGACATAATGCAATCGGAACTATAATTAATTAATTACTATAATTATAATTAACATGCGGACAGCTCTTGAACTTATGTAATATTTGCCTAAGCATGGGTGTCGTTTTAAAAGCCATTATCTGATGTGCTGAGTTCTGCTGTTATTCCATTTTTAAGAACTATTCAATCTCAGCTAAAACAATCTTTACATTTAGATTACAAATAAAAGCCTAAGACATTGTTAATGATTTCAAATTTAGCCTTAAAATCTGTTAGGTTTATTCAATGATGATTATAAAATGAATGTGTGCTTATGAAACATTTGTGCAAGGGGATGCTCCACTCCTGTGTCATGATTCAGTCAGGAGACCATCCTGCCTCATCATTCTGATGGAGCATTCTGTCTTCATGAACTGATCAGTTGTTCTGTCAGAACAATACTCTGTTTGTAACCATGCGTCATGTTCTGTTAATAAATCGCTCTGCAGAGGAGGTCCAGTGGGAGACAGTGTGTTTGAGTCTGGGGTTCAACTGTCTCTCCTTTCTGCAGAAATTGTATAGATAAGTCTGTATTTCAGTTCTTCAATTGTTTATTTCAGTCGTCTTAAGAAAATGAACCCGACAAAATCATTTTAACATTGTTTCTAAAGCAAGAAATCACGGGTTATATAAAAAAAACTCAACAGAGCTGTATTTAGAAATATCAGTTTTAGTTTATTTTATTTTTTTTGTGCCTTAGGGTAAATTTTGGAGTAAAGGCTTGGCTGACTGCTGTTATGTTTTGACTTGGGTCAAAGAGAAGCAGTGTTAACATGATGAGTCACTTGAAATAAAAAAAAATCGGATATGGGTGTGTGCTGGTGGCATTCTGTTTAGGAGAAACAGTTACGCTTTGTGTCGTCAGATGAACGTCACTGGCTTCCCAGTGTCTGACGGAGAGGATTTCATCTCAGCAGGTGTTTTACCTGATGTGTAGGCAGGTCAGAACAGCTCCTTACCCCACTTGAATAGATACCATTACACCCTCCACCTGTCTTCTGCTTTCATCTGCTGGTGGATATTAAAGGTTTGCAACTGTATCTCGCTCGGTGATGGTTAAAAACCTCTCTATTTTTCACATTCCTGTTTTGGCTGTATGTATGATCGACTGTGAAACAAAACAAGGTGGCTATAGATGGTAAAAGCAGGCATATATGAGACGTTCTTGGCTCTGCTCCTCTGGCTGTGTGGCAACAGTTCAGCTCTGTCACTCAGCGCAGGCAGGGGTCCATCGTGCACACAAACACAACCATGCTTCCCCTCAGCACTCTCAGTCTGCACACAACTGGTTTAGATTTTTGGGGGGTCAGAGGTGAGGCATAGCTGGATCATTATCACAGGTCATGCGTAAGGCAGGCACTGAGAGGGGACGGCCAATAATCAGCTGAAGCATGCGCAGGGGATCTCGCTGCTGTTATTCTAAGCTCCAGGGTGAGCTGCTCTTTTGATTGATGCAACTAGTTTGGGCAAGTTTTGGCTTGTGTCTATTACTTATCCTTTCCTGTCATCAACTGATAAGAGATCTCCCACTGAGGGACTGTGGGGGTGGGGTCTGCCGTAGAAATATCGCAGCACTGTACAGAACATGTCTCATGTTTCCTCTCTTGAATAACACGCTTGCTGTATGGCTTCTCTGCTGGAGAGGATAAAGAACACTCCAGCTGTAGTGAAAAAGTATCTGCCCCGGTTTTCGAGTGACTATTTCATTTTTGACGGGGTAAAAAGCTATTAAAACCAAGCTGCTCATGTTGAGTGCCGAAGTGAAAAACTTCCCTAATGCAGTATTCTTTGATTAGTGCGTATCGCTATTTAAATCAGAGACGTCAAACTGAAGACCTGAAGGGCCAGTATTCTCCAGCTTTTAGATATCTCCCTGATCAAACACACCTGAAGCAAATGACCTTAAATGACCTAATAATTTCATTCAGGTGTATTAAAGCAGACGCTCATCTAGACACCAGCCCTCACTGATGATGCAAAAGATGATGACATGAAACAATGCTTAAATTAGGACTTGTAATTATGACCCATTGTTACCTGTATATTGGCCAAAGTAGCAGCTAAACAGCATCTGGTTTTCTACAGTGGATTATTTTTGTTGTTTTGGGTGAAGTGGATTTGTTTGGGTTGTGGTTCTTTGGTCGGCCACATCTTGTTTTCATTTATGTAAAAAGGTACATTGATTTCACTTTACAATATTTTGGTTTTGTTTAACACTTCACAAAAGGGACATTCATGAATTAAAGCGTTAAAATATTTTTAAATACTCACCTCTGCTGTTTCACCCTCCAAGCAGGTGTGTGCAGGACTGTACCATTGGATAATTGAAGGGGGGGAGGTTGATCTGATGCATGGTGTTTTCTTTATTGAGTTTGAGTATTTGTTTGGATTGAATTAAAATATTTGTTTCTGTATTTATTGGTAAAAGTATTTCTTAAGTAGTTGTTTGTTTAAACCTAAATTTTTCTTTACTTCTGATTGTGAAGCTGAACATCCTTTTAAAAATGGTTTCTTCCAATTTAGTTCCTCCTATATAGAAGACACATGTCTCCCATNAATAAACTTGTTAACTTTTCCCCTGAGTCCGTTGTGTTCTGCATCTTGGGCCTCTCAGTAAACCCATCATGACATTTACAATATTTTGTTTTTGTTTAACTATTCACAAAAGGGAAATTCATGGATTAAAGAGTTAAAATATTTTGAAATACTCACATCTGCTGTTTCACTCTCCAAGCAGGTTTGTACAGGACTGTACCATTGGATAATTGAAGGGGGGGAGGTTGATCTGATGTATGGTGTTTTCTTTATTGAGTTTGAGTATTATAAGAAACATGTCTGCCATTGTTCTTGGTTTGTGTGATGTGGTCTTGTTGATGTCCTGCACAAGAAGAAATTAAAGTTTTGTCAGCTGAAAACTCTTCAAAAGCATGTTCTTCTTTCAACCAGTTTGGGTCCCAACTCCAAGACTGCTTGGCCTCCTGACAAGCATGTGACAGGTCTGTTTCTAAGAAAGTAGCAAAAAACAAATGAAAACCTGGTCATGCTGGCTATCCGTCCGTCCGTCCGTCCGTCGTGGGGGTAACAGCTTCAGTAGGGAGGCCACAGCAACCCCCGCCCCAGCCACTTGGGGCAGCTTGTCCAGGGGAATCCCAAGGTGCTCCCAGGCCAGTTGAGAAACATAAGCCCCATTTCCACTACCTTTTTGAAACTGTGCCGAGATCGGTCTGAACACAGTAACCGAGATAACTGTTGAGCATAAATGGCAACTGAACCAGACCGTTCCTGAAAGAACCGAACCGCGCTAAACTGGTACTAGCGCATCAGTAGGGCTCGGCGCGGTTCAGTTCTGGCTCGGTTCTCAGATAATAAAGAGTGCATGAGCAGACCGCGTCATCTCCTTACGTCGGCCTCCGTAACCAGGAAATTTCAGACATTCATAAAAATACTAGCTTCCCTACTGTGCCACACAATTTGCAATGATAATTCTGCGATGAACTTCAACAGCTCTCTTTGTTGCCTTTCTCTATAAGCCCTGATTAGACTATCGTTTTTCGTATCCACTTCCCAAGAGCCGACTGTCAAGTAAATTCACCAAAGGGCTTGCTTCCGTGGCACAGTGGTTAGCCTACACTATCCACGTACAGAGGCCTTAAGGCCTGGTTATCCTTCCCGCAGCAGTGTGTCACAGATATTTTTGATCTATGCCCAATATTGAAGCGTGGTCTGCGCTATGTTATTCCACGCCACAACACCAGAGGGCCAATCAGGAACTAGCTCTGGGTCTAGATACGGCCGAGGCGGCGAGGAAGTGAGGGCTAGTTTGTGCGACAACGGAGGGACATGAGGGTGAAAAACAGCGGGGATCCAGGTGGAAAAAGGGTCCCAGCTTCACCAGTCGTTTTTCACAATGGCGGTCATACAAAAAAAACAAGCCGGTAAGGAACCAAAGAGGAAATACGCATAGAGTAGAGTGGATGGAGATTTGACCAATCAGAGGCCTCCTGTCTGCAGCACTGCCTTCGATCACCTACAATTTTGGAAAGGTGCACGAGAGTGTCTACGGAAATGGGGGCAGGGGGCACATTTGCATTCACTGCAACACACACGCAGGCGACCTGGTTTCTGAGTACAAATCAGCCTTTAGTTCTCGATGTGGCCGACCAGGGTTCAAATCTGGCCTGTCGTCCTTTGCTGCTTGTCTCTTGTACCTCCTTTCCTGTCAGCCTACTTTGCAATAACGACCCACTAGTGCTGAAAAAACCTGGTTTGACTCTCTGCAAACACACTGAAAGTTACAGGCACTGCCATGTTGATTTGCTTGTTTCCCTCTAGGGAGCAGTAGTACCGTAGACCTCCACTAGGAGGTGAGGAACCGTGCTAGAGTGGTGTGTAAATGGCTGTAAGGAACCGAGCTCGGCACCGTTTACTGAACCAAGCTCAGCACGGATCTTTTTTTCAGAGAGGAGTGTAAATGGAGCTATAGTCCTGTCAGTCACTGGGTCTCCTGGGTCTCGCTTTGGGTCTCCGCCCCATGGGACATGACCAGAACACCTCACCAGGGAGGCCCTAAATTAAAATATGAATGACAATTTTTCTAAATATTCTTAATTTACACATTGCCTACAATTCAACACATTTTTTAATCAAATTTCACAAGCTATAAGTAGGCCTGCTTATCACCAGAACAAAACAAAAAAAAACAGTAAATCCTTTAAATAGTACCCTTCTGGCAACATGGAACTGGCTAAGATATCTCTAAAAGAAGGATTTATAAATCTGGAAAGTACCATGAAGCACTTTCTAGGGCCTTTGGGCTCCAGTGGAGGGATATTATATGTAGTCTTCTTAGATGGGATATGCTAATCAAGATTAGTTTAAAAGTGGATCAACAACACATTTAGTAGGTCTCAAAGAGCCCAGAACAATGTTTAAAACCCTGCAGCTCTAACCTTCCCCAGCAAGGGTCAATATATAGGATTTAACAAAGAAGGAAATAGACTAGGAAAAAAACCCCACAACATTTGAAGTCAGACCTATTAGTAAGTAAAATCTGTTTTCTTTACACCATTTATTTACATACAATATCAGAGTGAAGATGATTGAAGAAGAGAAATACTTGTTTCCTGTTACCTTTTTCTAAAGGTTAAAGATTGCCTGAAGCATATCACAGCATTGGGGCTGGGTTGGCCATGTTTTTCTTGTCCTTTATTGGAAGATGTTTCAACTAACGTAGATCCCACAGGGTGGATTATTTGGAGTCAGTGTGACCTCACAAAGAAAGCACCATTTCACATTTCATTATTTTTTATTATTATAACTTGTATTGTTTTAGCTTAACTCTCTCGGCAAGTTGATCTCAGGTGTTTCTTTTTGTGTAGAATTACAAGAAAAATCTATCCTTGTGAAACCAGTTGAGGAAAACATTTCTGGGGTCCTTCAGTTCAAGGGTCATTGAGTGCTGCATTACTCAGTAACAAACTTAACCAATGGACAGATATCTTGATATTGCCTGTGTTTATACATTGTATGTGAAATCATGCAGTGACTTGCAAAAGGTCTTTTTGTACCTCACATTATTTTTTTTCACATTTTACTATTTTTCCAATTCAAACTCCATATACATACCTCACCTGGTGGGACCTGCCTGGAAGAAAGGTGCTGAAGGGACATCCAAAACAGATGTCCAAGCCACCTCCGCTGACTCCTCTCGATTAGGAGGAGATGAGGCTCTACTCCAAGCCTTTCCCGGATGGCCAGACCCCTCATCTCTATAGAGGTTCCTGGCCACCTTGCAGAGAAGGGCTCATTTCAGCTGCTTGTTCTTTCAGTCAAAATGTCCATGTTCATTAACACCAAACCAAGACTGACAGGTGATTTGGGAGCTTAGCCTTTTAGCTAAGCTGACCTCCAGCAGGCCACAAATGTGGATGTGTTCACACAAATGGTTAGAAACCGACTCCATGAGGATGGTATGAGGGCCCGACGTCCACAGTTGGGGGTTGTGCTCTCAGCCAAACACTGTGCAGGAGACTTGGCATATGACAGGGAACACCAGGATTGGCAAAATCATCACTGGCGACGGGTGTGCTTCACAGATGAAAGCAGGTTCCCACTGAGAACATGTGACACAGTCCGGAGACACAGTGGAAATGATTGGTTGCCTGCAACATCCTTCAGCATGTGTGGGAGTGGTTCAGTATAAGCCTTCATGTTCTCGACAGAGGTGGCATGACTGCCATTAGGAGCCGAGATGAGATCCTCAGACCCATTGTGAGAAGACCACCTGCTGGCATGATTAGCCTTGGGTTCCTCCTAATGCAAGGCAATACCATACCTCATGTGGCTGGAGTGTGACTCCAAATCCAGGTCTGCATTGGTTAATTAATTTGATTAACATTAATAATTCTTGTGTGATTCTTTTGTCAACCCATTGAACTTTGTAAAAAAACTAATTATTGAATGAGAATATTTCATCATTCAGATCTAGGAAGTATTATTATGTATATTTTAGTATCAATCCACATATCACATTATCTCCATGCAGCTGTTTAACTGTGAAGAATTACAGTGGCAGTGTGTCAGGCTGTGCTCTTAATGAAATGCATGTTTAACACTGTCAATGCGTCAGCGTTTATTATTGATTTCTGATTTGGGCAAAATCTTTCTTTAAAATATTATTTTACCAAAATACATCAATGCATTATTATAATAAAATGGTTTATCTTGATTTTCATGTTCTCTTCTCATATATATAGATATACTTAATCATTTAGTACAGATTCACAAGCTTACTTGTTCGATTTTAACTGAAATATCCAGATTAGACTGGATTTTAATGATGTTGTTTTCAAATCCATATATTTTCAATGAAACTTGTTGTGAATTTATTCCCTCTGTGTGCAGAGATAACAGACTGTGATACAAGAAACACTTTCAGCTGTTTTCCTAATGCAAAGCAAGTTGTTTTGTTTTTTTACAGATCAACACTCAACCAAACTTTGAAAATGACATTTCATTTTTCTTACACTAAATTGTTCCACTGCACTTTGTGCTAATGTCTTGTGTATCATGTGATCGTTACTGAAACATGATAAAATCTGAAAAGGTGTAGAGAGTTTAAATATTTTTACAAGACTCTATACATAAATATATAACACATACATGTTATTCTGCTTTACTGAAAATGTGAAAGTGTGTCCTGACATTTGCTTGACATATAGACTACGATATTTGTCTGTAATATCTCTTCACAGCTGTTCACGCAGGCGCGCGATTTTAGGAAATCCTATACACTACTGTTTATGCTCTAAAAACATTCTAAATGACTTCGTTTCGAGTAAATTCTGGATGCTACCCACTCAGG
>NW_015150914.1:493150-494154 GCF_000732505.1 Cyprinodon variegatus | reverse complement strand
CACACTGCAAAATCACCATTTAAGCTGTCATGTAAGTTTGTGGACTGGAACAAAACTTTGGTATCCTGAGAAAAATCACACATGTGAAAGAAGAACATGGATCCTCTGTAGATAGAGTCCCTGGGCAGTGATTGAACCAGGGACATTCTAACTGCTATAAGGGTGTTAAGTGAAGCTAACGTAGAATATAAATGTGTTGTTTTTGACTGAAAAGAACCACAGAAACATGCAAACTACATTTTTCTAATACAAAAGAATCAAAAGAATTGTTTGTTTAGCTGAGGCTTTCCCACAGCCTAACAGGCACGTCACTCAAGCCAGTCATGTTCCCAAAACCACATCAGTTGGACGCCTGCTTTTATGACAGCGGACAGAATGGTGTGAGATGTTTTAAGCTCTGTCAGATGGCTGGTTTGCAGAGCTTCCTCGAACCTCTCCTGATGATCAATGGGGCAGCCTGTCTTTATCCTGTTTTATACTGTTGCAAGGCTGACAGCTTGACATTTAAGGCTATTTAATGCAGATATTCACCGCAATCTAAAGAGGAAAGAATCTAACTGGGTTCATCTCTGGTTCCCAGTTTTCAGTCTTTCATAACAGTTTGTTGCGTGCCTTATTTCAGCAGCAAATCTGGGAATTAGGTTAAGAAAAAAATGCAGTAAAGAAAAAATGTTGCACAGCTTTAAGTTACAGTGCAAATCAGATTTGCTTTGCATCTACAAGGAGTCTGTTGTCTATAATTTACTTTGCAACCAATTTGATGGTTAACCTGGGGTCATTTAGATAGATACCCTTACCTCACATTCTTCCCTCGTGAATATAAGCACCAGTCCCTAAAGTTTGATGCTGCCTTTTACATCAGAACCAAGGGCAGGACATGTCTGCAAAGTTTTAGATCTTTGTTGCAAAGCCATTTGCAAACTGAATTTTACTTAGAGGTTTTGGAGTAATGGCCTCTTCTTCACTGACTGAATTTCAATTCTATTCAGTTTATTTCTATAGCG
>NW_015150914.1:488243-489230 GCF_000732505.1 Cyprinodon variegatus | reverse complement strand
ACTCTTCAGCAATCCCTCACACTAAGCATGCTTGTAGCGACAGTGGAGAGGAAAAACTCCCTTTGAACAGGAAGAAACATCCAGCATCTGCTGAGGCCCACTGGAAGTCCAGATTGCATAACACAGGTTGGAGAACCTGTCCATGATGAGCAAGCATGAAGTGACAGTGGAGAGGAAAAACTCCACCATTGGGAAGAAATCGGGAGGAATGAAACTCTGATGAAGTTTTAGCTATGATGGTGGAGGAGGGGATGGAGGGGGGTTGAACCAGGGTGATCTAAATGAAGTCAGACATAGCACAACCACCACCTGCGCACTAGGAGCAGATGGTTGCGGATCAGAGGCCTTCAAAAATTTACTTTGGATGCTGATTGGCTTTCATGGAGGCATGGTTCAAGCTGATTGTCTGTGTCATAGGCGGATAAAAGCGAGAAATGAGTTTATTCAGTTGAACCTCCGTCTAGTCTCCATTTAGCACCTAAACACTTTTTCCCCTGAAATCAGAAAGCTGTTGAAAGAGTGACGGCCAACGTTTCCATAGTGGTTATATTTGGACACTATTTCATGAAAAGATTGATGTGGCACCTTCAGGCAGCTAGAAAGTTTACCCATTTAGGAATAAGAGGTTTGGAGTTGCAAAGACACCTGTTGCTTGATTTTTATTCTTTATTTTATTTATTGTTTTATTTTTTGCAGTATTTTTTTCCCCCCAGGAAGTCACAGAAGCTGTTTGATTTGTTGCATTAAATTGGCATTTAGCTCAGACATTGAGGATTAATAAGAAGTTAACAAAGTCTTTATTTGGGTTTCCCAAACTGCTAAAGAGAACAGCAACCGTAGTTTATGCAAATTAATTTGAAGAATGTAAAAAAAAATCCTCTGGTTCTCATTATTCCTGCATTAAGAAAACAGAAAATGTTTTGTTGATCCTAACTGGCAGAAAGTTTGCTCTGATTTTGTTAGGGTTTGGTCGTGGTTTGAAGGACC
>NW_015150914.1:483243-485064 GCF_000732505.1 Cyprinodon variegatus | reverse complement strand
CCAAGGGGAAAGGAACACACACACACAAGAGGACAACAGAGGAAAACAGAAAAACTAGAGAACTAACATAAATATAGAAACTACAACAAAATAGGAATTAAACCAATAAAACTAGAAAACAAGGAGCAAAGTAAAGCACAACAGAACCAAAACCATGACAGATTTAATGTCACATTATTCAACAATAAGGTTCTGTGCCTTTATGTATTGTATATAAATATCTGGTTAAACCAAATACCACATTTATTAGACCTGATGTTTCCAGGTCACTTTAGCCCTGCAGCATTTACTGTTTCAGGCCTAGCTGATGTCATCACATCGTTTCCTTCTTCCATACAGTACCCAAAGTACAATATTTTATACCCACGTAAATTAACCATTTTGAATTAGCTTATGAATTAGCTTATGTTAAAGTTTTTGCTTAAATATTGTTAATATAAATATCGTCATATCTTCAATTATATTGCTAATTATTTGATTTCTATATATTTTTTGTGCTTATTGTTTCGGTTGTGGTTTTAATCTTGTTTTGACTGTAAAAAGAGAAAAAAAAAGAAACAAAAGTTCTGCTGAACCTTCTGCTGGTTGATAATGTTAATTAGTCACAGAGCCGTGTTTATTTATTGCAGAGCTTCTGAGTAGATTCTAGAAAATTACCTAAAAGTCTTAAAAATGTTTAAAAAATGAAGCATCTTTGGTAAAAAAAAAAAAAAGAAAAAATGCCACCCCCAAATTGCTCCATTGTTTAATCTAAAAAAAAAAAAAAAGTAATAAAGGGGTCAAGTTGTAAAGTTAAAGAGGATTGAAAAGAGGATGCAGCATCTTGGACGTCCTGCTTTTTGAAATAAAAAGACTTTTGATGGAGGATACGTCAATATTCCAGCAAGGATCAATAATGCAGGATCCAGTGCCCGGTTCAAATTATATCGATTTCATCCCTCATGCCTTCATCTTTCAGGTTGATCCGATTTAAAGCGTGGTTATCCGATGTTGGTAGGGCCTCTTCATTTATCTACTGTCCCACAGGAATGACTACATGACAGGTTTATGTTTCAGAGACCACTAGTCTCCCCCTCTTTTTATTTCTGACATCCACCGACATGAAAGCTGAACATAAAGCAAATGAACAGCAGATGTAAGATTTGTCAGACCTCAGAAAACACACACATACACACATTTGCTATGACGTGTAATTTACAATATTTACGGGTCCATCTTTCACCGTTTACACTCTCCCTCTCTGCATCTGAAAGTCGTTATCTCCTCATCTTATAATGCCAGCGTCTTTTACAACACACAGCAATTCGTAAAACACTCATCTTTGTGTGTGTAACATGATTCTGACTGTAAAACTCTTTGCTTCATCAAACATGGAGTTACTCATCAGCAAAGGAAGACAAAGAGTGCTTGAATGCAAAAGAAGCAGCAGGAAAACATTGGAGAGCAGGAGTGAAACTTTTTACTGCAAACCAAGGTGTGTTTACATTATGAGAAGGAGATTAGCATGTATTGTTGAACGATATCACCAGCAATGTGCTCCATGTGGTCTGTGGTGCTAACCTGTGACTGCCTGACACCTCCTGTGGGATCTTACTGCTGACTCTGACACAATCGCTAAGCCTCCAAGACATGTGTAAGGGTGCATATTGACCTACAGCTGAAAAACAACACATGAGATCATTGTGACTCCCTCTCTGAGCGTTTTATCACTCATAAGCAAAGAACAAAACACAGACCCTCTAAGGGAGGCTGCATGGATGGATTACTTTCCTCATTAAAGGAAAAGTCGCTCATATTCAGAATTCAAACTTCTGAAAGTTC
>NW_015150914.1:479621-481220 GCF_000732505.1 Cyprinodon variegatus | reverse complement strand
ATCAGAGCAGAGCTCTCTAACCCTGAAATCCCACATCCTCCATCACCAGCGCTCCTTGGTCTTATTTTTATTTTGAAGAATTTGGGAAAAAAATTCAAGAAAGTTCCGATCCCTGTATGACATCTTAGTTAGTTCCCATCCAGGAAGCTTTTTCTATTAAAAATGTCAGAAATAGCGTTGAGTTCCAGGCTTTATAGAGTGGACTAAAGCAAAGCCTTGTTTTGGCTTAGAAAATATGCAAATTGGACCAGATGAACGGGTCCCCCCCTTTGGAATGGGGGTCGCTTGGCTTCTTTGTTAGCCTGCAATGCCCCATACCTGTCTATGTCTCTGAAAGGGGGTCATTAGAGGGAATTGTTGGCCTGGCTGAAGAGGCGAGCTCTCCTGTTACCCTGTAATGCGGTGGGGGTTTTGATGATAGCTGGAAGGGATCAACCGACTGAATTGTAGGTTTTTGAAAGCTGAAATCTGAGTCCACCCTCTCTGTTTAAGGTTGTTTTCTTTCTTTCTTAACAAAGATGGCTTCTTTCACGCCCAAAAACCACCTATTTTCTTTGTCCAAAATGTAAATATTCTGGTTCCCGAAATAAAAATGTCCTTTGTCCATAAGGTGTAGATGTACCGCAGAGTCTTGTCTGGAGGAGGTGGTTCTTCTGCTTTGGGCCATGCGTCTGTGGAGATGTTGTTTAGTTTAGTCAGATTTCCTCACAGCATTGAACTGCAGACACCACTCTGTTCAGATTAGGTCTGGGGTTTTGTCTTTAGGATGCACTAGTCTCTGTTTAAGGGTCTGTTTGGTTTGAAATGTTCTGGGATTTTGTCTTTGGAGAAAATCCTGTTGAGTTTTTCAGAGACTCCAGCAACATATGGAATGGCGATGTTTTTACGTTTAATCTTCTCACCGTTATGTTCTAGAATCTTCACCAACTAAAAGCACAATTTAAAATATTTCCTATTTGCACAGATTAGTCTAAAACTGTCTTCAGTCTTCAGCTTAGAAGACATGCTTGTCATAAACCAGCAGTGTCATGCTTAGGTCTGGCTGTCTGTGTGTCTGTTGGTGTAATCACAATCTTTGGCTGCACCTGCAATGCTCCGCCAGCAGCTCAGTCAGGCCAATTCTCTACACCTGTTCATCTGCCTCCATATACTTTGCTTCCACAGTCAGTTCCAGCTCATTTTTAGATGTGCAGGGTTCTTTAGCCGTCCTTGCCTGTTTATGACCACATTCTAACCCTTTGGATTGTCTTGCCAAATCTTGCCATTGTCTAACACCTCATTGACCTTCTGTTTTTTTGGACCCTCTCTGGCAGAATATTTAATTTAACAAAAAGCTGCTTTCCAGTTAAAGCAACCACACCAACTGTGAAGCATGGTAGTGGAAGCATCATGCTTTTGGGGTGTTTTTCCTGCAATATATATCCACATAAATTTCAGATGGTAAAAAAAGTATAGCATTAGATCTGATGTATAAAAACAAAAAAGGCTGAAGTTGACCAAGACCCTGCAACAAAACAATGACACAAAATTATGCCAGGAAAAGTGAAATGCTGTATTGTAACATAGAAATGGCTAAACATGAAAAAAAAAATATATATC
>NW_015150914.1:476773-478644 GCF_000732505.1 Cyprinodon variegatus | reverse complement strand
ATTGTTAAACAAGGTTCCTGTTGTTTATAAATAAAACAAACAAAAAAAACATTTCTGAACACTTTTGAAAAAGAACTGGATGCTTTTGCTCACTTCTCCACACAAAACTGTTTAAGCAATCCTGCAAACTTCCATCTGCATGTTGATCCATCCACTTCCCCTCAAACCAGCCTGACACACACAGCCTTTGAGGCATCAGGATATGACCTCTCCAGGTTCCAAAGCCCTCCTTTGTTTTTCTTGGCAACAGACACGGCAACACAGCGAGGTCTGCTGGGGGAACATGCTGTAGCTCAGTGGCTAAACAGAACCAATCCATCTTTACATCTGAAACGTCAAAGTTGGAACTTTGAATATGTGCAGGCAGAGCATGGAGAGGAAGGACAGTGAACAGTGAAAGCACAAGGCCGCTCAGACAGTCTGGCCTGAATGACCTTGTCAGTTTACAATGGTTAATTCCTGTGCAGCTAGATCTGGCACATCACTGCATGATGGTAGGAAACATATGGACAGTAGGACAATAGACAATTGCAAAATACTTTGTTCAATCAAATAAAAACCCAGTAAAAGTTTGTGGTTAAAGGGGACAAAATCCACAAATGTTATCAGGATATGGATGCATTTGAAATCAAAAGCTCTTTGATTTGTTTTGTTGGTGAAATGTGCTATACAAATATACTTTTACTGCCTTTATAGAAATAAACCAGTCTAAATGAACGTAAACTGTTTATTTTTTTCTCTCCAGGTCCTTAAATTAGTGGATATATGCTGAGATTGGTGAAGTGTAAGGCTGTGTTGCGGATTTTAATAGCTTACAGGCCTGTGCAGCTCGTGGCCATCATGAAAATGTTTATTTTGATGGATAAGCCAAGAGCGAGCAGCTGGTTTGAGTTGGGAAACAATACTTGAGATTAAGCCAGCATATGGTTTTGATTTATCCCTCCCTCTTCCTGCGAACCTCAGTCCCTTTTCTCCATCATCTGCCTCTCTATCCCCTCAGTCGCTGTCAGCTGTCTTCATTTCCTGGGGATTCAGCGTCCCCCTCTTACCTCTCACCTCACTATGACCATCTCTTTTTAAACATCAAACTATATAGAGCTTCAGCTGATTAAACAATAAAAGAGTTATTTTAGAGCATTTTGTTTTATTATTTAAGGTTATTGGAAAATATGGTTAATCCCTGAGTTATTGGTCCCTTCCCTCTTTGGTGAACTCTGTGGGAGAGCAGCAGTGATCACTGGTCCAAGGAGCTTATAAGACCTCCCTACATTTATTGGAGCTGCCAAATAAATTCACACACACACACACATATATATGTATATATATATATATATATAATAAAGATATATGGATTAGTAACACATTTTCTGTGTTTAAAGGTTGTATCTGGTCAGGCTGCACAACTGAAAAGGGTAAATATCAACCAGATGGAGACTCCCGCTATCTGCTTTTAGCTCTGCAGGAACATGAACAGTACCAAATATGCATCTATGTGCATAGTAAACATGATCCATGTTGTTTTTCTGGTCTTTGGTTTGATGATTTCTGAATGCATAAGCAGCTCTGAATTATTGAGCAACTCTGCATGCTGATTGAACACTAAAACTGCTCACATAGGATTTGCAAAGGTTGTTATATGCAGTCACTTTACAAATGGGAGGTGAAGATAGTTCTAGGACCACTATGCTTACGAAAGGTGTGTCATTACGAGTGTTTATGCAGCTCAAATGTCATTAAAGTCAAGCATGAGATCATCTGGATATTTCTAATTATATGTTTGGATATTTAAAGGAATAGTACACCCAAAACATGATTAGCCTTCATTTTCTACTCACCCCCATGCTGAACAACACTCTGGAGTACTTTTTTGA
>NW_015150914.1:473548-475975 GCF_000732505.1 Cyprinodon variegatus | reverse complement strand
TCAAAAAAGTACTCCAGAGTGTTGTTCAGCATGGGGGTGAGTAGAAAATGAAGGCTAATCATGTTTTGGGTGTACTATTCCTTTAAGAATTTGATACAACACTTTAGACGGTGAAGGTTGTCACTGAATAGATCCAAATATCTCCCCAGAAATCTTGACATCTCCATTAAAGTGAAAGGAAGATAGTTACATCTGTTGAAAAGTGATTTGTCATAACAGAAAACTGGCAGCTGACTCTGACAAGTTCAGATTAAAGGAATTTAAACCATCATCTGGGTCAACATTTGGTTGCAATGTTTCCTTTCATCCATAAATCAGTGAATCCATTCTCCCATGGCTGCGTTTCGTTTATGACATAAAAATGTTATTACATGCAAACACTCCCAGTTAGAAATATAAAAATAAAGTCAAACTCCAAAATACTTTATTATCCCAAATGGAAATTACATTTTGCAGTAACTGATAGGTTTTTGTTTTATTTTTTTCTTCTGTAGTGGTCTGTGTTCCACCATCTCTGGTGAAGCTTCTGACTGAAGACACTTTGCTGTTGTTTAAAATCTTCTGAAGAGGAGACTCACTGTTGTCCATAATCTTCTTCTCTTTATGAATTTTTCTTCTTTGTATAATCCTCTCCAGAGGTTCAACAGGAGTTCCTAGAACAGAGCTGGACTTCTTTATTAGCTGGGTGAGCTTTTTAAGTCATCTTCTCTCATGCTGTTACCCCAGCAGAGGATGGAGGAGGAGATCAGACTCTCCACAACTGATTTATATAAATTATGCAGCATGTTGCTGCAAACACTGAAGGACGTAAGCTTCTTTAGGAATTCCAGGATGCTCTGTACCTTTTGTAGATGATTTCACAGTTGTGTCTCTAGTCTAGTTTGTTGACCAGGTGAGCACCAATGTATTTATAGTCCTTAAAAATCTCCACCTCTTCTCCCATGATGTTAATAGGATTCAATTAGTTCCTCTTTCTTCTCAAATGTATTTAGATGGCCTGGCAGAAATCTAAAGTGTTGCATTTTCTAAATTTGATTTGAAAAACAATGGGATAACATTTCCCTGGTTATAAAAGAGAAGAAATTTAAATTCAGATTTTTTATCCTATCTATGTTTCTAAAGACATCTGAGATATTTCTTTACCAGAGCAAGTTCCAAGTAGATTTGATTCTGTTGAAGTTTTATCTCTGAGTTTTCATTGGTTTTATTTCCATGTTTTGTTATTCTAGTTATTTTTGATTGTTTTTGAGTTCTTAGCTGTTTGCCCTCTGCTGCCCTCTTGTGTCAGTCTCCTTTTCTCTAGCTCCCTTCTAGACTCCTCTATTCACACCTGCTCCCAATCTGCTGATTAACCATGTCTTTGTTTCTCTCTCCCATTTATTCACTGTTTGCTGGTTTGTCATCATTTCTTTTCCCCCTTGTTGTGAGTTTTCCTGGTTTTTGTGCTTTTGTGGATTTATGTTTTTGGATTTTTGCTTCTGTTTTGTTAATCTGCAAGTAACCACCTTCAGCTTCAGTGTCTGCATTTGGGTCTTGTTTAACCTTCACCCAACTTGACACATGTATCCTGAAAACCATTAATTGCACAAACTAAGCAGGGCTGACTTGTTTCAAAAAATCCAAACGTCCATCAAAACATTTCTCTGTCTGCTGCCTGGCTCTGGGTTACTTTCCCTTTTTGCTCATTCTCACCCAACTTATCAGGTGTTTTCTGTTCCTGCAAACAATCTGTTTTCTACCGTTAGATAGTTTCTTCTATTTTTGGAGTAATTAATTAGTAATTAACCTAAAGATACAAAGAGTGTAAAGTTGCTCAAATCTAATGTGGGATGTATTTGCAAACTATTTAAATATTGATTCCAGTTTACTCTGAAGGATAGTTTTATTTTAACGCTTTGCCTTTATTTGAGAGTATGTGAACAGGAAATGGGGTTGAGAAAGAGATGCAGAAAAAGTTCACTAAGTGGGATTCAAACCCTTGACATTGAGGTTTAAGTTGTTTCAATCTTGGACTCACTCTACCTCTGCACCAATGATGCATCCAGTACAAATACGGTAGAATACAGAAATGTGTTCAAATCTGTGGTCCTCAAATGAAAGGTTTTATCTCTTTGGCAACTCCTGCTGAGTGAGGAATATCCAGTGGAAAAAGCTACACTTATTAGCTGTGAAAAAAGGAGTAGAAAACAAATCAGAAAATGGCCACAAACCATGTAGGTTTCCAAACAGATGTTGTGTTTTTCCTTTGCAAACATGATTAAAAAAATAAAAATAAGACACATGACGCTGAGTCATTTGTATTTTTAGCAGCTGATGCCAGGATTTCAGCTGCTTTCCAATAACTTAATTCAATTCAATTCAGTTTATATCTATAGCGCCAATTCAGATCATGTCATCTCAAGACACTTTACAGTTCAACCAGATCAT
>NW_015150914.1:470840-472738 GCF_000732505.1 Cyprinodon variegatus | reverse complement strand
AATACAGAAATGTGTTCAAATCTCTGGTCCTCAAATGAAAGGTTTTATCTCTTTGGCAACTCCTGGTGAGTGAGGAACATCCAGTGGAAAAAAAGCTACGCTTTTTAGCTGTGAAAAAGGAGTACAAAACAAAACCTGAAATATCAGAAAATGGAGACAAATGATGTAGGTTTCCAACAAGAAGTTGTGTTTTTCCTTAGCAAATATGATAAAAAGATGAATAAATAACAGAAATGACAGCTGAGTCTTATGCATTCTTTAGCAGCTGATGCCAGGATTTCAGCTGCTTTCCAATAATGGACCAAACCACAGGCCAGGAGCAGCATTTCAGCTCTCTCACCACAATTGTGTAACAATTGTTCTTGACGTTAGAAATCGTGCTGTTCATTGATGTATTGCGACAGTTTAATGCTGAACATGAACATCTTTGGCAAGTGTGGACCAAAATGTTCTCGTTGCCATTTTGCTGCATGTGTTTGACCGTTTCTAAAGGTGCTCTCCAACTGTACCGTCACTGCAGGGATAACAGCAGTAGTTTGCATTGGAGCCGTATCTGCGTCCTGAAGTGATTGTTTCGATTGTTTCAAATTAAATTAAGGTCGGGTCAAAGTCCTGATAAATTAAAATAGTAGAATGCACTGTGGGTCCTAGTCCCCCCCACACATGCAGAGACACCCCCACACATACACCCTGAAATAAAGAGTAAGAAAACAAAGGCCTGTCAGATTGCTCAATCTGTGTTGAATAAGGTGAACATATTTCATCAAATCCAGCGTCCAGCTAAGTGAGGGGGTCTGGAGGAGGAAGAAAAAGGAGGAGGTGTGTGGTGAGTGCACCTCTGCTCTGTTTTCCTGAGAAGTTAATATATTGTATCGCAAAACCCAACTTGATCCTCTACAGCATGTATTTCTGCTCTAAGCTGTGTCTTTCCCAAACCAACACCAGAAACCTGCTTAAGAAATACACATCATTTACACACACGCTCATGCAAACCATTCAGTTTTCCTTTGGCGTCTGTTTCTTTCTATTAATAAGAGGCCAGATGGAGTTTTAATTTTAGCGTGCAAGCAAACAGTAATTTCTTTCTAATTAAATCCAGATCCCACAAGGATTTCATTTCTCTGACAAATTTGTTTCAGTTATGTTTTCCAATCTATGGCTTTTACAGCTATGCTAAGTAAGATATCAAAGTGCATGTGAGTGTCTCGATATTTTTACAGTATTTTGTGGAAAAATAAACTGCACACATGTAGAGAAAGACAACGGAATACTGAGGTTTACTGTAGTGCTATTTAAATTTGATCATTAGTGCATTAATGTGGTGATGTAATTCTATTAGTTTTATATTCCATTGGTTGTTTTCTCTTTCAGGCCTGCAGGGCTGCACAAAGAAATCTTTGTGTTATTAATGTAGAAGAGAAGCTGGGATAGTTTTACAATGCTGTCTGCTTTATCTGTTGAAATCCCCGCTGCCAGCAGGATCCAGCGGGTGATTTTCATATTTTTCACTAAAAACCTTCCTAATGTTTCTACCAGTTTAGCTAAATATATTTCTGAACAGGCTTTTAGATACATTTTTGAAGTACATCATAACAATTAACTTTATTAATCTGGAGAAATTTCCCTCGGCATTTAACCCATCACCTTGGGGAGCAGTGGGCTGCCATTGTGTGGCTCCTGTGGAGCATTGTGAGGTTAAGGGTCTTGCTCATGGACCCAGAGTGCAGGCTGTGGGGATCGAACCAGGTACTTGTATGGGAGAATTATCCTGCCATAATGCAAGAGCACATAATTTCAATTTGAGAAAAGAATTTCATCTTCTTGCACTCAAAACTTATAATGCTCACACTCAAAACATGCTCTCTCTCAAATCTTTTCTCTTCTCTCTCAAATCTTTT
>NW_015150914.1:468133-470296 GCF_000732505.1 Cyprinodon variegatus | reverse complement strand
AAAAGATTTGAGAGAGAAGAGAAAAGATTTGAGAGAGAGCATGTTTTGAGTGTGAGCATTATAAGTTTTGAGTGCAAGAAGATGAAATTCTTTTCTCAAATTGAAATTATGTGCTCTTGCATTATGGCAGGATAATTCTCCCATATACTTGCAACCTTCTCAGAGCAACACTGCAAAATGATCTAGAAATAAGTTCAAAAGTCCTAAATCAAGTGTATTTACCCTTAATTTTAGTAGTTAGTTGGGATGACTTGCCAATGGAATGAGTAATTTTACTCTTAAAATAAGATAATTAGAAAATATGCACTTGTAATAAGACAATACAATTGCTTCTTCTTATTCTAAATCTAAATTGTCTTGTTCCATTGGCAAAGTGTCTCACTGAGCTCCTCAATTCAAGACAATCAGCACCTATTAGAAGAAAAAAATTACTTATTTAGATTTCTATTTTTGTAGTGAAAAGCTCACTCCTCTAACCACTAGGCCATCACTCTTCCCCGTGATGAGGCTTTAAATGTATTGCACATCTCCCTAATATTTAAATTGTGAGAATAGCTCTTGGCCAAAGCTTTATTATGATGGCTTTTAGTCGCCAATATAAATATAACATGCTGAATAAGACCAATACATAATACTACTCAGCTCACTCACTGTACTAATAGTCTCAATTAGTTACTATGACAACGAAACCAACAAAATTATCCTAAAAAGAAAGATTACCTTACTTTAAAACAAAGGGTCAGGGTATAATAGATGTGAGATGTTTAGTATTTTCTTGTGTTGATGTAACTGCTGTTGAGTTATGATGTCAGTTTTCCCAGGTTACCTCCTGGGAATCCTTTCAACTTCACAGTAAAAGTGACTATCTTGTTTAGTAAGCTTCCTTAAATCACCTCGTCTCCCATTTCGCCTGGAGGAGCTAAACAAAATATAAACAATACATTTGCATTTTAGACCTTTATCTTGAGCCCGGCCCAGAGGCACAACCCTGCAAAAAAAAGAACATCAATTAAAGGCAACCTTACCTTAAAATCTCACCTGAGGCAACCTCCCTTTTCCAACCCAAACTGGTGATCAAGTTACTAAAACCCAACTCTTGAACATTTGCACTTTAGGAATATTTGTTTCAACAAAGCCTTTAAGTTAACTTATAACTGAGGTGTGAAGTAAAATGGACATTTAGTTCCTGTTCTGCTTTTTTCTGTTGTCTTTACAGTATATATGATGCCACCTTCTGTTTACAAGAAAATAGTCGGTTTAATTGGTCTTTATGCGGCACTAAAAGAGGGGCTGAAATATAGAAAATGAAGCACAACCTCTGGTATGACCTGAAATAATGTTTTCCAGGAACTCCAGCGAAAAGCAGAAATAAGTTCTGAATGTTTAATTTCAGAAAGTGTGGATTCTTTGTTTGTAAAGAAACAAATTGTTACCCTTTGGATCCAAAAACAGTGATAGTACCTAAACTTATCCACCTCATACGGTGCCCAGCTAATTTTTAAAGCTGATATTCATTAAACATAATAGTGCCTCTCATTTAGACATGTGTGATTAATAATAATAATAATGAATTTTATTTGTAACGCACTTTACATTTGAATTAAAATCTCAAAGTGCTACAGTTCAAAAAGGGAAAATTAAAACAGAGGTTAAAAGACCATAACATTAAAAACAGAGTAAAAGACAATCATTAAAATCAATACATTTGATGGCATTTAAAAAAAAAATCTAAAAATCAGCAATTAAAAGCATTATGCTTTGTTCCAAAGTTTGGACACACCTTCTCATTCAAACAGTTCTTTATTTTCAGTTGTTTCACGCTTTTTTGTGAAGTATATATTTCCACATGTGTTAATTCATAGTTTTGATGCCTTCAGTGTGAATCTTCAATTTTCAAAGTCATGAAAATAAGGAAAACGCTTTGAATGAGAAGCTGTGTCCAAACTTTTGGTCTGTAAGTCTATATATAAAAAAGAAGAGTTCAACGTGGAATTCACTGCAAATCTAGAAGTTTCTTAAAATAAGTGTATTTATCCTTAATTTACGCAGGTAAATAACATGATCTGCCAATGGAATTAGTATTTTAGCCATAAAATACGATAATTAGATAGTATGAACTAGGGATGCACGATATAATCGGCCCCCTATCGGTATCGGCCTTAA
>NW_015150914.1:464493-467165 GCF_000732505.1 Cyprinodon variegatus | reverse complement strand
TTTTCAATGACTACTTATTTTTGTCCAGCTTTAACATCGGTATCGATATCGGTTATCGGCTACATGAGTTTTAAAATATCGGTATATCGGATATCGGCCAAAATCCCAATATCGTGGATCCCTAGTATGAACTTGAAATAAGAAACTGCAGTTTTGTTTGTTATTATTTTAAATGTAAATTGTCTTACTACATTAGCAAAGTGTCTCACCTGCTCAATTCAAGAAAAAAATACTTGTATTTTAAGAGAAATTGATTAATACTTAGATTTCAATTTGTCCAGAATACTTTTGCAGGTCACTCTATATTAACATTTTAATGTGATTTATGAAGATCTACTCTGGGTTTCCCATTAGAATAAGGTCAAAGGGGTTCCTGGAAAATACTGTGAAGTCTTATAAAACCCATTTAATGTGGCTTTCCTGGAAACTACCATCAAGTTTTGATATTTGATGTTAGTTTCCAACCTTTGCAATAAGAACAATGCGTGCAGGTGAAGTTTGTGCTGACCTGCCGATGATGAATATTCATTTGTTTTCTCCCACACTGTTTACCTTTAATTACTGCTGCACTTTATGAAATAGGGAGTGGCGGTCTAGTGGTTAGGGAATAGAGCTTGGAATGCTGAGGTTCTGGTTCGAGCCCCACTACCACAGACTGACACGCTGGGTCCCTGAGCAAGACCCTTAACCCCACACTGCTCCCCCTGCACAATGGCAGCCCACTGCTCCCAAAGGGGAGGGGTTAAATGCAGATATTAATTTATCCATTTTGAGATCAATAAAGTTTAATTATTATCATTAAATGTCATTAAAACTGTACAAAATATAATTTTGCTTCATATACACTCTATGTATAGAAAATGACAATACAAATTGTCTAAGTCTAAGTTTTGAGAGACAACAGTTGCTATTTGAAGCATCAATATTAAAGTCAGTTGGAAGTAATGAATTAAAACCTTGTTTTGCGACTGAAAGTTGAGTAGAACATTTGAGATGAGATATGAACTGATAATCACTGAGCTCAGTAAACATTTAGGATGAATTAAGCTCAGAGTATTTGCTGGGTTCTGGGAGAAGGAGTTTTCCTGCAGGCTACTACGGTTTGTTTTTTGTTGAAAAAGCATCATTTGCAGCATTTTCGTTCTGCTTGCAGCTCAAAACAGAAACACATTGCAGTTAGCAGACAACAGCGGGCATTTATTTAGGAAAGTAAACTGGTTATACATCAGAACCTTCTGATCGGAGGTCAAGACAGGCAGCATTGGAAAATAAAACATACCTGCTGCTGGATATGAAACCAACAAAAACAGTGAATTATAGTGATCTAAAAACACAAACACCATCTATAGGCCACTTTTCCTTAACCCATTTAACAATAACGTGCTTTGATGAGTCAATCTGTGTTAGTTTTATTTTTTTTTGTCAGCATTTTTATATTTTGTTGTTGCTGCAGCTCTCCTGCCTGCATTACGTCAACACTTTGTGCAGCTTCAGGCTGGGTGGTTGTTCTTTGATCAAAAGCCTCTCCTCAGGAGCCAAACTGGAAATAATCCCACATTTAGTCTCCCATGAATGATAAAAGTTGTTAGGGGAAGCGTAAATATTTGAACACAATTCACGAAAAAAGAAATGGCTACAGAGGGCATTTTAAACCTTATTAAGAGATTTTCCCTCTGACAAAGTTTACAATCAGGGTTCCTGCAAAGATAACATACGCCTGTAGTAAAATCTTTTGGCTTACTTCATGCTCTTGGCTACAGCTTATTTCTCTGAATGACTCTAAAACTTTTAGTCTTTTAGAAATGTTACATCTAGTCCTTAATGGGACTCTGGGTCTGCCAGGTTAAAAGATGAAGAAATAGCTGTTTAAACCTTCATATATCTGTCCTATTGTTACCAAGGAATTGCTTGTTAGAGGAGAAACTTTGTGATTCCCAACTATGTGATCCAACTTTCACCTCTTTTGTTTGATATTAGTTCAATCTTACAAAAGCAAAACTACTTCATGCAGGATTCCTTTTATTGCCCTTCTGTTTTCTATTTGGCTCAATGACTCAAAACGTCTCACATGACCTGAACTGAAACCCTTTCAAAATAACTACGTTTAAAAGTATCTGATGCATCTTTAAAGAGCTGTGCAGTACATCTGGCGTAAAACATCACTGGGCTATATGCTTTATAAAAAAACACACATTTTAAACACTGAGTTAGATAAAATGATACAGAATACACTATGTTGTTGTGTTGGAGAGTCTGGCATTATGGATCAGAAGGAGGGGGGTTGGAAAATTATGTGGAGCTGGGTCAGGGAAGCTGGATCGTTGTTGAGAAGATGAACAATGAGAGACAATGAACATGGCCTGAAAACAGTCAGAACAGTTTGGATCAAAGAATACTGATGTTTTAGAGAAGGCCATTCAAAGTTCAACCCTGAATCTGAGCATATGTGGCACGACTTGAAAATTGGTCTCAGATGCTCTGAATAGAATCTTCAACATTTGGAAAGACACAATCCAAAGAGCTGAAATATGTTTTTTTAAAGCTTTGCCTCCTAAGTAAAACAGCTAGGTTTTATTTCCAGGTTAACCTGCAGACTTCAATGTTTATTAATTCAATTTCCAATTCTATTCAGTTTATTTCTATAGCTCCAATTCACATCATGTCATCTCAGG